>NC_137190.1:20607065-20839565 GCF_960531495.2 Zeus faber | reverse complement strand
TTGATGACCCACGGAGGGAGCAACTTTGAAGGCTTTTCAATACTGCTTCATGAGGCTGAGAAAGCAAATACAGCATTCCATAACCCGCACACTATATTTGGTCCATACCCTCCGTCTCAGGCGATACGCGCCGGATCGGGTCGATACCCTCCTACGCACGCAGCCGAACCACAGCGCGGCGGCGGGTAAGTGCCAACACGGCTAAACCAATTAGGAGGCGGAAATCTGACCTTGACAGCTGACTCCGCCCGGCGTCTGCAGTTCACAGGAAATGGAAAAACACCGAAAGTGCATGAGGCCGTTCAACGTACGAGCCCGTGCACCGCGGCCCTCCTATTCGCTGTCAGCGGAGAAATTATGACGAGAAATGATGATCTTCCACATTATCTTCCCAAAGCCCGGCGCCCACCCATCCAAACATGTGTTTTGTATTTTCCATGTTACAGTAACTCTGGTGGAAAGAAACGCTGTTCACGTTCCCACTGCTTCCCTCACAGGCCTGCGAGCTCCTCACGGCCTCCCTTCCTCTCAGCGCCCAGCAAGCTCTTAAAAACCACTTCATCTGTCCGCCTATCGATCCGCCTGTCTGTCCATCTATCTGTCGTCTATCATCTGTCTGTCTGTCCATCTATCTGTCGTCTATCTGTCGTCTGTCTGTCTGTCTGTCTGTCCATCTATCGATCCGTCTGTCTGTCCATCTATCTGTCATCTATCTATCATCTGTCTGTCTGTCCATCTAGCTATCATCTGTCCGTCTGTCTGTCTGTCTGTCTGTCTGTCCATCTATCTATCATCTGTCTGTCTGTCTGTCTGTCTGTCTGTCTGTCGGTCTGTCTGTCTGTCGTCTATCTATCATCTGTCTGTCTGTTTGTCCATCTATCTATCATCTGTCTGTCTGTCTGTCTGTCCATCGATCTATCGTCTATCTATCGTCTGTCTGTCTGTCTGTCTGTCTGTCAATCTATCTATCTATCTATCCATTGATCTATCATCTATCATCATCGGTCTGTCTGTCTGTCTGTCTGTCTGTCTGTCTGTCTGTCTGTCTGTCTGTCGTCTATCTATCATCTGTCTGTCTGTTTGTCCATCTATCTATCATCTGTCTGTCTGTCTGTCTGTCTGTCCATCGATCTATCGTCTATCTATCATCTGTCTGTCTGTCTGTCTGTCTGTCAATCTATCTATCTATCTATCCATTGATCTATCATCTATCATCATCGGTCTGTCTGTCTGTCTGTCTATCTATCTATCTATCTATCTATCTATCTATCTATCTCTCTATTCATTGATCTATCTATTCATCGGTCTATCATCTATCATCATCGGTCTGTCTATCTATCTACCCATCTACCCATCTATCTATCTATCTATCCATTTATCTATCATCCATCTGTCTGTCAATCTATCTAGCTCTTTATCTATCTATCTATCTATCTATCTATCTATCTATCATCCGTCTGTCTGTCTGTCTGTCTGTCTGTCTGTCTATCTATCTATCTATCTATCATCCCTCTGTCTGTCTGTCTGTCTGTCTGTCTGTCTATCTATCTATATATCTATCATCCCTCTGTCTGTCTGTCTGTCTGTCTGTCTGTCTATCTATCTATCTATCTATCTATCCATTGATCTATCCATCTATCTATCATCCGTCTGTCTGCCTGTCTGTCTGTCTGTCTGTCTGTCTATCTATCTGTCTGTCTATCTATCTATCTATCTATCTATCTATCTATCTGTCTATCTATCTATCTATCTATCTATCTATCTGTCTATCTATCTATCTATCTATCTATCTATCTATCTATCTATCTATCTATCTGTCTATCTATCTATCTATCTATCTATCTATCTATCTATCTATCTATCTGTCTATCTATCTATCTATCTATCTATCTATCTATCTATCTATCTATCTGTCTATCTATCTATCTGTCTATCTATCTATCTATCTATCTATCTGTCATCCTCCTGAATTGCAATTATAATATTTTCCTCAGTAACACTTGTGAATGTGTATGTGTGTGTGTCTGTGTGTGTGTGTGTGTGTGTGTGTGTGTGTGTGTGTGTGTGTGTGTGTGTCGGGGTGTGTGTGTGTGTATGTGTGTGTGTGTGTGTGTGTCTGTGTGTGTGTGTGTGTGTGTGTGTGTGTGTGTGTGTGTGTGTGTGTGTGTGTGTGTGTGTCGGGGTGTGTGTGTGTATGTGTGTGTGTGTGTGTGTGTGTGTGTGTGTGTGTGTGTCGGGGTGTGTGTTTACCAAGAAACCAATAGCAGACTAACCTGCTGCACTATGCAAGCAAATCAAACAATGTCAAGGTGAGTTAGGCACAGTGTCAGAACTGAACTGCTGAGGCGCCCCCTGTCGGTCAGCCCCCATCATTACACCTGAAAACACCGTACTGACCCTGTTGACTTATTTTCCCAAAACTTCTCTCCGCAAACGCTGCCTGACAACCCACGAAGTCGATGAATTTCAAAATCCCACTGTGCAAATACATTTCACAAAGAGCATCTACCTACTTTCCTATCAACACACTGTATTCGTTATAATTAGGCACAGCAATCAAGAAAGTCAACACTGTCCAAATCACAACGCAAATCATCTTTTACACTTTTCCAAAATTGTCAAATTGAGCACTTACCCGATTGCCTTTGCAAGTTTCTTCAGTAATCCATTCTCTCACAGAGGCTTGGAGCTTTCTGCCTGAGTAGCCTGAAACCCCGATTTCTCTGCGCCGAAAGTAATGTTGAGGGGGAAAAAAGGAAAAATGGGACTGCACAGGAAACGATGACAGAGCTCCATGTAAATCATTCAGGGGAGAATAAATCACTGCAGCTTCATTCTTACAAATAATATTTCTGTCTGCCTCATCACCACAGGCTGAATGGTCACATATATATATATAGCTATATATATATATATATAACGATGGAAATTTCAAGGCAGGATTTTAACAGTCGTCGCCTTGAGCTTCCACTGTTTTAAGGGAGAAAAGAAGATGAAGCAGGAGGGGAAAGAAAGTGGATCCAGAGCAGAAAGACTTGGATAATTGGATATTGGAAGAATGGACTGAGCAGATCCAGGGTTTGCATGACGCCAAATTGATTGCATATGGGATCGGGACCCTCAAGAGTCAAAGCCGAGGAAAGGAAAGTTCGGCTGAGGGAAGAAAGAAAGATAAGGAAACGAATGGAAAGGAAATATAAATGAATTATAGGGAAGGGACTACAAGGAGAGGAGGGGGGGAGGAAATAAAATGCGAAAAGGGGATTTAACACTAAAGTAAAGGGGGGTGGAAATAGAAGGGGGTGGTAATGGAAAGGAGGGGAAATGGGAAATGAATGGATGAAAATGGAAAGAAAGGGGGGGATGAGAGGATGGGAAGGGAGTGAAATTGGAAAGGGGAGGAAAAGAGAGGAGAGGAAAGGAACTATAAGGAAGGTGAGGGAAACAAGTTGGGGGGGGGGGGAGATAAGGAAAGCAGTGGGGGGGGAGGAAAGGAGAGTTAATAGGAAAGGAAATGAAATGATGGAAAGAAAAGGACAGGGAATTAAAGGAAAGGAATCAAACACGGCGTGTGAGGGGGAAACTAATGTGAGCCGGTCATAGACGCTCTCTGTTTTAAACAATTGTAAGGGCCAGTGAACCTTTCTTTAAGAAAACTTGACATTTCAGTTATAAGTAAGCGTTTGAGTTTTACCAAGACTTCCAGGGGATGATGAAATGAACATTTTCTGCTTTATACTGTAGGGGGGGGGGGGAATCGTAGCGTTGCCCTCTGGCGGTGGGACGGGGTAGTGTGGAGGGATGCACACAGCTTTAACGACCAAAACTAACGACCCTGTATTTAAGCAGCCGCCAAAGACTATTGTGTACCGACAGGTTTTATTCTAGTGGCTACTGCTGGGTTAATTGTGCTCAACTATTTGATTTGCTCAGGGACCAAAGCAGCTGGTAATGCTTTTGCTCACTATGTGCCCCATAGTTTCCTGTGGAAAATCAAGACTTGAGCCACAACCTGCTAATATTATTTCCACTTGGGATCATATTCCTGAGCATGATATATTGAGTGAAACATGTCAAACCTAAGATATCTAATGTGCTTCACCACATTATTTATTTTGCCACATCCAGTGCCTATTCACCTTCAAAGCATTTGATGGCAGACTTAGTCCTCTAGTTTGTATGTTTCCAAGTTTTGGATCGTGGATAATTTACACTGCATTAAGTTAGTTCCATCAAGTGTAATAAGATATTACCGACAAGTTGGAAAAAATAAGCCTGAAATGTTTGCGGCTGATGTATACATAGCTTTTACATCGCAGGAGACTACTGATGAAAGAATCACAAATATTAGATAAATTTATTTAAAATTGAAAGGAATCACATGTAGTAGAGTTGAGAACACTTTCATTGGTACCCCAAAAGTCTTTGTTTCCCCCATCCCATGTGCACATTGCCAAACATATCAAGGAACACATTTTTACACTTAAAGAGTGAGACAATCTGGTCATACCAATGTGTTCTATTTGGTAAGACGACTCATGTTCAGGTCCTTCATGGCAGACTGCTTTACTGAGGATAGACCAATAAATAGAAGTGAAGCTAAACAAAACAGTAGACACTGAGTATGTCTACAGTTCTTTCGATAGAGGACAAACAGCACAGCTACTTTTACTAGGACAGTACAGATGCATGATTGCCTCAACTTCTGCTAGTGATTTAATGAACTTATTTCAAAATGTTATATTCAAGTTAACACATGAAACAGGGGTTGTGATTTAAGTAACGCATTTTTTTTTCTTCATGGTACGGATAAACAGTTGACAATAAACTTAGAAAAGATTTCTTATAAAACATGCATTTCAACTCAAGCCAGTACAAATGTTTACATTTTACACTCATTCATATAATTTATTGAGGAGTTTCGATTTGAATTTGGAAACCTGATGCAGAAAAAAACATTGGTTATGTGCTAATAATGAATGGCGCATGGATTAGTCCACTCTGGTCCACACTAGGGTTCAAATAAAGATGGATCTCCTTTCTACAAACCCATTTGACAGAATAGTCAACATGACTGGATCCCATCAACCACTTGTTATAACTTAATGTACCACAATAATTGATATATTATAAAGGGACCATATGGTTGAAAAGGGTTATTTGGGTTTCAAACGTTCTGTTGCCTTATTATTTTCAATATTCCCATTAATTCACCAATGACTTGGCACTCTCAAAAGTCGGGCAGCAGGCAGAGATCGATCTTTGTCGGGTGGACTATCTGTTTTGGAAGGTGATAAATGAACTGGATATGCACAATATGACATATCACCAACATATCATTGGATATGATATGGATATGACATATCATCACTGTGGTCACCTGTGATACACACATCAGATCATACTTACTAAGTTTCAAATCACAAATGAGAATGTTTGTAGAAAGCGGGAGAGGAAGGAGCAATAGATCCAGCGGCCTGTCAAAGAGCTTTCAGCTCCGTTCTCTGAGAGAGCGCTTTAACTGAGAACCACATGGCGGTCAAACACAGATTTCCTCTGCTCCTGGACCTGCCTCCTCCAGCGCTGCTGGGCGTGCTCCACTTTGTTCAGCATGTTTGGTCGAGAGTGTGAGCGGGACAGGACGTTGTGAGCGTTCGCAAAAGGCTGCTGGTCCTAAAAGTAAAGAATGGGACAAAAAATACGTCATTAACGGATTATTTTGTAAGACTACAGAAAAGGCATGAAGCCAGATGAAAAATAATATTGTCGTGTGAAACAAAAAATATTTGGGTTCAGAGACTAATCTCAGAATTCTTAGAAATTCTGGAATTAATCTCAGAACTAAACATATTTCACACAGCAATATTTATTTTCATGTGGCCCTAATCTTCTTCTGAATAAGACTGAGGTATATCACAATGCACCATGGAATGTAAATCTGTTGTTGTTGTTACAAAATTTGTTACTAAATTTCCCATTCCAAGCCAAGGGATTCCCTGTCTCGAAGCTCATTAATCAGCATTTGGGTTGTCTGTTTTATTTTGGCTCCCTCCCTTATCTCTGCTTTGGTCCTTAATATAAATCAGGTACAAACTGATGTGCAGTGAAATGTTGCCACTTTTTTTTTTTTTATGTCAGGAGTTAAATTGTGAAATGAAAGTTGTGCAAAACAGTGAGTAAAGGTTTTATAGAAGATCTGAATATAGGCGTCCGTTACTATCATTTGTACGGTTGTGGGAAAAAGAATAGCCCATACCCCGACATCATCATCATTTTGGATAAGCTGGGAGTGGCCAAAGAGACGTCTCTTCAGTATGGGCTCCAGCAGAGTCAGGTAGACCATGTAGAGGAGCAGCAGGCCCAGGATGGACAGGTACATTATGATGGTAAACTGAACAGAAGCATGTTTGCATATGAGTTAAAAAACACTGTTGAATATGTTTGGGTCATTTAAATATGAATAATTAAATCCATAGCACAGCCTCATCCCCATCACACACGTCATATCCCAGGGCTTACTTTGATTGTTCCTGAGCTCCTCTCTTCATATTTGCACTCACACCGTAGACAATACGCCTCCACATCTTTACCATCTACCGGCATAGGTACCACCACATGCAGACAGTTGCTGCACAACAGGACATACACAAATACATGTTCTTAGTTTTTGCTGCTCATACAAAAAAATATATATCAGTTGCGTTGCTGGGCAAGAACAACTTACCAGTCTTTAAGAGACACGTTTTGATTGTAAATTTTCCCTGCAATGTCTCTGTACGGTGGGCAGATGCATTTACACCGGATGTCTTCGGAATTCTACAGTGGAGATGAATTATGTAAACCAAGGGGCGGCTGAATAAACCACACAGAAAGCCATGGTGCAATTATGCATGATGCAACGGATGTGATCCTCATTAATTTTTAATGAAACGTAAGACTACCTTTTCGAAAAATCACCTCCGTCTTATTCAACAGTCAAATGTCTAGTAGGTTAGTATAACGGTAAGAATTATGTATTTAGTACAGAAAGGTACGTATTATATTAGGTGGAAACAGGGTAGGTTATAAACTCCATTTGGTCAGATAGCAAGGTCAGAACTGGAATAAAATCTACCTTTTACTCCTGCTAAGTGAAAGGATTTCTCTCGACACTTAGGAGTTTAAAAAAAAATCAGAAGACGCAGAAGAAGTTGACTAGTTTCGACGGGAAAAAGTAAGACGAACAGAATCACTCAAAGTCGAATCGAGACGCCACAAATTAAACCTCAAGACAATTTCACGAACAATGAAGCACCACATTTGTTAAACAGAATCGACTGTATTCAAAGTGTTTTTAAGGACCTGCAGACACCCCGACTACATTCCTCACGAACCAACACCATCACTGGCTAGCTAGCGCTAGCTCAGCCGGCTAGCTGTCAGCTCACCTTCTCGCCCGCCGCTGTCAGCAGCAGAAAACAAACCAGCCATAAAACTTCCAACGTGAGAACATATTTCATTTTCCCAATTGTGTCGCACACTCCACCCCAAAAAAAAAAAGGCAAAGTATTTCTCGGGAGCCTCGTCTCAAGCCCGTCCGTGCGCAGGGGAAGCTGCTCGCTCAACAACACAAGCTTCACTTCCGCCCAGCTGACCGAATATTTCCGGAGTCGTTTCACAACAAAGGTCGTCGTGTTCTCCGACTTGGGTTATTTCTTGGTGAACGCGGTTCCGCGGTAAAAGCTGCGTATAAAATGGACGCTTGCGTGTCGGCCGAGTCGCTCCTCGAATGTAAAGTGAGCGATGAAGCAAATCTTTCGTTTGAATCGGACTTTAAGAAACGGGCGCTGTTATAAAGTGCTTCGCAGACAGACAAAAAGACGAAACAAAACCGGGGTGGGCATAACAACGAAGGCGATAAGTTAAAAAAAAAACAAGTCGACACATTGAAAGGGGGAGGACATAGAAATCTAACCTGGAAAAGTAGTGAAGTGGTTACCAGTAAGATTATTTATTAAAAAATAAAATGCTGTTTCCGATGTTGTCGGCGGGGTCCGCCTTTCCCGGCCAGAACCCACCGACCGGTGAGTTCTGGGACTTGTAGTGTAATCCACCCCCCACAGACGACATTGTGGATTTTTCCCACTGTACAACGATCCAGGACAGGGAACAACAAAACATTTGACACTTAATTCCAAATGGAAGAGCAACGCAAAACACCGTATACACAATTTGAACAGACCAAACAAACGGACAAACCACGCGAAGCCGTTCACTGTTTTATTTACAACACGTTAGATGAACAGTACAAACAATATAATATACACGTATCGTCTAAGACAAGCGAATAAAGCGATTCTATTTTACAAAGGTTTAAATTGCATATTGAATCATTCATGCCCGCGTCCCCCTCCCGTCGCGCTGTGTACCTGACCCCCCTTCGCTCCAACTCCTGTGACCTCTAGCGATGGAAACGCCACGGCTTTGTCTTTGGTTACTGGCCCATCGTAGAATTTCAACACAGCGGCCTTTTGGTAGAGCCACGCATGCACGACAGCCACCCTGAAGTTGTGAGGGGAGGGGGACAATGTTCATTTGGGAAGAGCGAAACACCCGGGACATTAACTGGAAGCAGCTCCTTTGCTTGGACAGCGGAGCCGGACGTCAACACTACGTACACGTGTCAGGGACCAAGCTGCTACAACACGTCGAGATTTCACCTAAAACTTTTTACATCATACACAAAACCTTTTTGTTGTTGTTGTTGTTGTTGTTGTTGTTGTTTTTTGAAAAAAATAATTGCTTTTTTTTTATTTTTGACGACACCACATACCCTGCAGTGCTACATCGTTCAGAAGAAAAACCCACGTTTGCGTCATTTATTTTTAGACGTTAACTCGATCAACAGTTCAATTCAACTCTATTTCCAAACACACGGTGGCCTATGTTATAACTAAGTAGACATGCAATGTTGCTGGCGTTCAGTTGAAATCTCATTTAAACTACCATCCACGAGTGTGTTATTATCATGCTACTTACTGGCAACACTTTCTTTTCTGTGCTTTGGATAATTATTCCGCAATAGTCGAACGCATGCATACTACTGATATAAAAATAAAAACTTTCCAAATCTCTTTAATTTTTAAGACAAACGCTAACAACGCCATAAATGGCCATTCAGAAATGTAATCCTCAGAGAGGCGGTCAGGTCGAAAGGTGTGTTTTTTTTTTACATAAAACCGCTAAAAACAAAACAAAACAGAAGTAACAAGGCTTGTGTCCCAGGCTGCCACTGTGTCTGTGATATGACTGTAAGATCCCAAAAGGTTATCAGTCATTAAAGGACCATACCTGTGTCAAACTGAGTTACAGCCCTTTGACTAGTCAGCAAACACATTTTACCTCACCTGACCCTTTTCCCGATGATAGATCGCATTTTTTGATTTTTGATTTTTTTTTCTTTCTTTTTTTAAATTGTCCCTATTTTCAGGTTTTGGAAAATTTTAACGGTATGGCGAGAAACCTCCTAAAATGATCCCTCAGTCCCGCTGACAACTACGGTAGCATATCTTTTTGTCAAAGGTACTTAATTCTCTTTGAAAGTACTTTATAACAGAATTAACTCGCTTCATTGTAACCAAGCAATGGAAGTAGTTAAAATAGAGACAATACTAAAATCTAAAAATGTGATCTAACATCAGGTCAAGGGTAATATAAATGTGTGCCGACCAACCAATTTGACACCAGTGCGGTGCTTTAATTTGCTCGACTTGTTTACTTTCTCCTTCGGACACATTTTAATGTAGCCCACTCTAATACAAGTCCACGCAAAAGCCCTTTTTTGGATTTATTTGACTCGGCCAGGTGATGACTGATCCTGTGGCCGGTAACTAATAAAAAAAAAAAAAGAAATACTCCCTCACGCACCCACAAAGTCATGATGGAAATCACCTCAATCTAAGGGCGAAGGAATCTCAAGACCTTGGAGCGGAGAAATCGGATAAATGACTTTGGGAACATTTCTCTTGACTCTTGGGCTGTGTAGTTGAAGAAGTTCTGTGGATGGGCGAGGACGTCGAACAGTGCCTTCATCAGCTTCTTGTCCTGTAGAGGAAGCAAAGACAACTCCCGTCTGTCATGACAAATCCCGGTGAATTGTGGCCCACGGTTCACCATGTTGCCAAAAGAGGGAGCTATATGCACACAGATATTCAGGCAGAAAGGGCACTCTGGACAATATCTCGTGGTTGGTAACAACAAAGGTTATTCGATTGCAACTTAATTATTTTATAATCGGTGACCCTTGTTATATGTTACAGTAGACAACCTCCAGCAAATATAATAAGGTAATGTTCCATGTTCCACAATGTACCTTGAGAATTTCCTGGTGATTCTCTGAAGCATATAATCTTCCATCCCTGACGATGTCTTCGATTAGTTCCTGGTAGTCCTCTGAAGCAAACAAAAAAAAAAAAAAAAAAATCACAGAATCAACACATTAATGGGACTTTTAGTCAACAGAGAAATAACCGAGAGAGACACCACATTTCGGCATATTCTTACCATCATAAGTAACGTATGGGACCTGGAAGCCCTTCCCGCTGTTCCCCTCGTTGGACTTGAACTGGATCCACAGTCTCTTGGAGCGGGACGTGAAAGCGATCGGTCGCTCGTACGTCTGGCAGGTCTCATACGTGGTCACGGAGTTGGAGAGAGCTGGGAAATCGGGATAGGCACGCATGGGCTCTTTCGGTATTTCATTGTGTTTTTGTATTAAAGTTGTTCAAAGAAAGGATCAGTGGGCCGGACCAAAGCGGAATACATGCGGATCAGGCCTACGAAGCTAATTCTGCTCCTCAAGCCCTGGGCTGAAAGCGTCTTCTGGGAAGGACTTACAGCTTTTCCTCATGACCAGGTAGTCTCCGCACTCGTCCTCAATAGGGAGGAAGATCTCAGGCACCACGATGAGAATCCTGCGCTTGGGCGGCGGGTTGATGGTCCACGTGCACTCGACGTTGGCCGGGTAGTTCCCCGGGTAGTTGGGTGACTCGATGTAGCCGGTAAAATCTCCCAGCTCCCCGCCACACCTTCGGTCTGTCAAGTAACAGCACCGTGTTAAATAGCTCATGGGTTGTTTTTTTTTTTGGGTGCAGCAGCGTTGAGAATCTAGAGCAAGGATCCCAGGGTGCTTCTCGAGAGTCTATTGTGTTTAAATATGTTTGAGTTATACTTACTTTTGCACTGCATGATATTGGTCGAGCCATCAAAGTCGGTGGTGGTGTTTCCGGGACAGGCGGTGCAGTGGTTTTGACCGAACTCCACCTGATATGTCCCCGTGGGACAGCGGATGCAGCGGTGTGTACTGGTGTCGTAGTAATGTCCAGGAGAACACTGCACTGTAGCAGCCAAAACACAGTGATCAAGGGGTATCGATTACGACACCGTTTCCAAAAGGTTATATGTCGGCTGTAATGTCCATGCGGCGCCTGCAGGGGGCGGCAGACTTCCCTCTTGTTCACTTAGCAGAATTAAAAAAAAGAAATTGTTGTACAACCCAAAAGGGAAATGTCACCTTTGGTCTCACACTCCTGGAAGGACACGGCTCCGCTGTGCTTGGAGACCAGGTTCCCTCCGCAGGGGAAGCAGGAGGTTCGTCCGACCTCCGGCTGGTACGTTCCCAGTGGGCAGGGCGCGCACGGGACGAAGCCGTCATGGGAGTACTGGCCGGGGGGGCACTGACCTGGAAAGCACCGGAAAAACACACGGGATCTGGTCAGAACACAAAAACACGTAGTCAAATCGAGATAAGAAGGTATTTTGTGCGGTTTTAAGAAATAGAGAATGTGTGTTGTTGGGTGATGCTTTAATTTTAAATTTCATTCAGCTACCATTACGTGGATGTGAAAAAACGTAAGAATTATGGTTTCATTAAGCCAGCAGCACGCTCTGATAATTACACATTGAACAATATTTCATATTTTACAATTGCAACCTCCCCGTTCAGAAAGCCCAATCAAACTGTTGTGTTAAACTGCTGCAGGGTGGTGAATTTATGCATGAATTACGATTATTTTAGAGACGTTATATATAGCCAATAACATCCCAGTACCGGGCCAGTATCTTCCGTGAAAAAATGTATTTATAGAGGTTAATAAACACAATTAAAATGTCACCGTTAATTTATTGGGGTCTTAAAAGGTTTTGCATATTGCAGGAGAAAGTGCACTCCCTCATGATGAGAGCATTAAGAAAACACTGTCTTTTATCTTCTGCTAAAAAACATGTTTCGCGGATTTACAAAGAGACTTTCCCCAAGCGGGCCGTGTCTGCTGATAGCTTGTCTTGTTTAGTCTGTCGCTGAGAGAAGCCAGAGATGGGATCTGGGCCGCGGCCACGGAGCCTCGGCGATAACAGCGGAGGAAGAGAGCAAAACACGGCGGCGGCGGAACTTTTCTTTTATTCCGCGCCGGGAAGGGGCCGAGCTGCCTTTTCAATTCAAATCCGTCTGAACGTTCTGAGCCCGTGCTCCTTTGACTTTACACAAAGCAGAACATCTGCCGCTAAGATGGTTATCCAGGCACCCACGCTTCCTGTGTGACTGATAGATTCATAACAAGACGGGATTCGGGAAAAAGCTTATTTAGGGATTATTTTAGGAAAACCGAAAAAAAACCAAAACATTCTTTGAACTTCTTTGATGAAAGTTAAGAATAAAATGTTGATCTGTCGGTGAGTAGTGGAGACTGGACACTTTACATTGTACTGTAGGTGGTCAAATGATCTTTTACAGGTTTAGTTCAGCATAGAGGAGGAACTTTATAATCATTTTTCCTGTGTATTGACTCGAAAGGTAACAATATGAATCATTAGTGCATTGTTTTGTTTGTTAAAACCAAAATACTGCCACAAGTTCATAATTGTTCACGTGTACAAAAGGTTTGTAGACTTTTGCCAGGAGAGTGGCCCGTCGTTTTTAATCCTTTTAATCTGGCTGCGGTACAAAATGTAATATTTAAGGGTTTTCCATGGTGAACCTGCACCAGAAGAAGAGAGAAAATGCTTTACACAATGCTTTTTACGCTCAGATTGAACGTTTTCATTTCAACATAAAGTTTTCATAAGATTTCGACACAATTTCTGATTCCTTTCGGCTGAATATTTATGAGAAATAATAGACATCTTGTAACAGTATGGCTGTTGATGATCTGCATCACATCACTCACAGATAATATTGAACATTTGCTGTAAAAATCCCAATCCCACATTTCCACCTCCGTATTAGGTGTCCTGTAGCATTCTTCAACGATCAGCGCCTTCTTATACAAAATACGCCGTGAAATGGGATTTCATTTACATTGGATCCTTGTGAAGTGAAATGAGAAATTGGATCAGGCCTCTCACCGCCGCACTCGGAGATATTCCTGGCCCCCACCACCCTGGAGCCGCCTCTTCCTTCGGGCCCGGGACAGGCCTCGCAGAACATCTGCCCCTCCTCGTCTTGATACGTCCCAGCTGGACACAGGACACATCTGCCCTGGTCCCCGTCGTAGTGCGTCCCCACGGAGCAGCCGACTGCCACAGGACAGAGAGCGACACACCGACACTAAGGAGGTTATACAGAGCGAACGCCGGTAGCTTCCAAACCCCAAAGCTCTTTGTTTTGTTTTGCTTTGTTGAGCATATAATGAGGAGGACAAATAACACAAATATGAGTGAAAAAATGGGTATTCCATAGGTTATGCATGGGTATGTTGTTAATACATAAATGCATCTGTTGTTGGACATCAATAATATTTCTGGGGTATTTCTCTGAATTGACACAGTAGAGGCTCATTATCAAAGATGCCCAACTAATCAAAAAGCCAGACTTTGATAAACAAACACAAAAAGGCACTCTGTTTGTGTATGAGATCCATCGCCACTCATCACTTTACTATTCTGCCATTTCACTTTGTGGTGTGTAATTGTGGTTATTCTAAATTAAAGTGCTTCAAAGTGGCTCACATCATTGAAAGGGGTTGACAACCACGACGCAGATCAAGGGAACGCCCTCTGAAACGTACACAACACCATAATGCGCGATACGGATCGGCATTCGTTCCCTCGCTCCTTTCCTCCCCGCGACACAGCCCCGGCGATGCAAACGGAGACGTGCAGAGAGCCGCGCGGGGTCCCGGGCTTAAGACGTTACAGAAGCTTTACAAATCAACCTGATGCAGCTATGCAGAAAATCCAGACAAGTAAAGTGGTAAGAGCGCCGGGTTTCTCCAGCGCTGCCTTTGTGCGCCACATCAAACGGGCCTAATACTTCATAAAGCGCCGTGGTGTGTTGGGGAAGAGCTCTTAATACTATCATCAGCACCCTCATCTCTGCCGGGAGCAGACACAGAGGCCAAATCAAAGAGAGCTTTTTCCTCTTATCTCACAAAAGTTCATAAAGCGGATTAAAGGGACGAGCAGCGTTTTTTTTTTTTTTCTTTTCTTTGGTTTCTACCACCGACAGCGACGCCTGTAATTAATTTTCGGAACAATTATGTCTGTCTGGTCGCGTTGAGAATGTGCGGGCTCAGAGGCTGCGGCTGATCGCACATCAGAATAAATTGTCCGCGTCCTCGGGGGCTTTAGTCCAAAATGTGCCTGGTAGTAGCCTTTTGAGAAATGCCTCTCGGTGGAAAAAACACTATTTATAAAAGGGCTGGAAACACAAAAGCTGTAACACAGATCCATTATACGTGGCTCAGCAAATTGTTAGATTTTCCTCCAAGGAAAGAGAATGTAATTCTCCTAAGAGCAGTTCATTTTTTGCAACCCATTGTTTATTCTGAAAGACCACGAAGAGCCACCACCACATTGTCTTCTAACAGCTTTTATTTGACGGAGGGAAGGAGAGAGAGAGAAAGAGAGAGAGAGAGAGAGCGAGAGAGAGAGAGAGAGAGAGAGAGGGAGAGAGAGAGAGAGAGAGAGAGACCTTGAAGCCTTTCAAATGCAAAGAGTGGCTTCTATAGAGTCCTCGAATTGATGGCCCCAAAGAGGTTTAAAAGACCTTTCACCTCTATTCAAGTTCCCAGTCTTTGCCTACTCGATGACATAGGAAAACACTACGGTATCACAGTGGTAAGGAGCTGAACCCAATAAAAGGGGTCAGGTTTCTGAATCCCCCCATTCTGCTCGGCCCGATCGCTTCTTGCGTCCATCAAGCGGAGGCCCAAACAGCTGATGCTAATTGATTCCCATGGTGTGGCTGAAGTCAATTCTCTTTAACAGTTTAGTGGCTGGAGGTCATGCAGAGTGGCTCAGCCTGGGCTTTTTTTTGGGGAGGGGGTGTGGCAGTGGCGGCAGTGGCAAGGGGGTGGCGGGGGGCGGGGGTGGGGGGGCACTGCACTCAAACTGCCAGCTTGAATCAACAGCACTTCCTAAACGTATCTGACACTAAAAACAAACACAAAATCGCTTCCGCCGCGACGACGACGCTGGCGCGCCGCGGGTGAAGGCGGGCGACGTTCGCCCGCTTCTCTCCCCGAAGTCTCCGATCCCAAAAAAGTAGCGCCGCGGGTGCCGGGACCTGACACAAAAAGTTTGAATTTGAGCCACATGAATGAGAAGGAGATGAATGAAGGGAAAACGTTAAATGAAAAGGATGGTTTTATTATTGTTATTTAAAAAAAAAAAATTGTATAGAACAAATTGAGCCGTTGGTTAATACTCAGACGGTTCGTCTTTGAAGGATGTGATTTTGTTTTACGGAGGACGTGAGTCAAAATGAGCGTAAGCAGAGAGACGGAGGCCTCTCTGCTTTTCCAGCGTAACAGAGGGGATGTTGTTTTGGTGATCGCTGCAGTCCAATCTCCTCCTGAGCAGTGAGAACAAGCCCCCATAGGGTTTACAATGGAGTGGGCAAACTGAAAGGAACTAAACTGCACCGCGAGCTTAGCCAGAGCGGGAGGCGGGGGAGCGAGGGGGCGTGGGGGTGTGGCGGGCGTGGGGGTGTGGGGGGGGGGGCGTAGGGGGTGTGGGGGGCGTAGGGGGTGTGGCGGGCGTGGGGGGCGTAAGGGGTGGGGGAGGTGGGGTATAGCTCCTTTTAAGAACCGGGGCTTTAGAATGCCTTTCAGCCCCCATTCTAAATTACATGTCTGCACCCCTGCCATGCTAGATAGACTGCTTAATGTTGACCTGAAAGTGCGGGAATAGTAGAAAGCTGGGCCACAAACACCAAAATACCCAATAAAAAGCACTCGGTTTACATTCAGTTCACTGCAGAGATTAACTTTCAGGCAATTATGTGGGGATTCTCAAAAAAATAAAATATATATATATATATATATATATATATATATATATATATATACATCCAAATTAATGCTTCTACACTATAGGTATAAGCTGACACTGATCCCGCGTGTATTTAAGTTCAGCGACTTTGAATTTCTAAAAAGTATCCATTTTACTTTCATTGTGGGATAGTATTTTGGAATGAGAAACCACAGCTGTCCAATTGATTATTTATCTCAATGTTGTCTTGCAAAACTTTTTCTTGTAAAGCTTGGCTCATTCCGCACCACTAACGTCGAACTGAGACTATTGCCGAGGCACATATTTGGGCAAAAAATATTTTTTTTATTCCTATCGGTGTATACTTGATGATGAAACGTAAATGACGTGAAGTAACGTGGAAATAAATTCACTTGTGTAAAGAGATTTTATCGACATCTGATTATTAATCTAGTTCAGAATTTGGGATGTTTATTGGTATTCAATGCTGATGTGGCTGGATAAAGGGGATCTTCACCGTAACCCAGCCTTCACTGTGCATAACGAGAGTTTCTCACTGATCCCCCAATTACAATGGAAGTTGAACAGGGGCAAACTTCAAACTCCTTAACCACAGATAATGCCTCAGCACCTATCCATCACCGCTCCGAATACATTTAAGAGGCAACAACGTGGAAAAGGGTGATGAAATGTAGTAGTAAATGTGAGTATTTTCTGCTCAGGCTGTATTTTCTTTGGACATTCGCTTATTGTAGAATATATGCACAGGGAGCCGAACAGAACGATAAACCCAGTGCAGCTACGTGGAACCAGAATGTTGATATATCTGTTAGCGATAGCACTGTGGACAACCTGCACATCAATCCAGGACTCTCCTGGATGCTTTCCACCATTCCGAAAATACACCGGAGATGGAGAGTCTCACATCTGCCTTGAGATGGTTGGGTGTTCAACCTAGATCACACCGACACATATTCCATAACGGTGAATGAATAAACACGGGTCTAACGGTTTTGGCATCTCAAACGACTCAGCGACTCTACTTTCTCATTGTCTCACCAAATACAAAAGAGCGAGCGGGCAGGAGAGCTTCAGAGCGCGGCCAAAAAACCGGGGGCACACGCTCACGTCAGCCAGAGAAAACACACACGAGCCTTTATTCCGCTCCTACTGACAGTGATCCATTAGAACTAATAAACGTTTTTCATTATTAGGGCGCCGTAAATAAAAAACACAAGTGGTGGGCGGCAGTAAAGTGGAACCCGCGAGGGCTGCCATCATCCCTCACAATACGCTGTTATCCAGGAGGAGAGATGCTGGAAGATCTCTCCGCTCGGAGCCCCAACAACAGCCCCTCTGTTTTCCCCGACGAGCGGCTCATTACGGAACGTCTGCGAACCAAATACGGCAGTCATCTGGCAAACACCTGCTCCAAATCCAATCATTAAACCAACTTGTCTAAATATATCTCACCGGCATGGACTATTTCAATTACTTTAAGAGTATAGGAGCCAGTCAGGAGCCGTTGTTGCCTGGGGTTATGTTAAGAGCTCCCGAAGAGAGGGGAGAAGCATCCAAGTGTAAAGAGTGTGAAGGGACGTTCCCCGTGGGTTTGGGGGGGCAGAAATAAAGGAGGCAAAAAAATAAGAAGACAAAAAAGGACTCCCCACTCACCACACCTCCTGCCCACCAGCACGTGCCCGGTCGCGCAGTGCTCCTGCAGGTCCACGGGCTGCACCAGGCTTTTGGCGAGCTCGTAGTCGGAGCCGGCGAAGTGGAGGTGGAACTGCTCCCGGTTGATGGACTTTCTCAGCGTGCGGATGGTCTTCCTCAGCCGCTTCTCCGACCGCCGGCGCACGCAGCCCAGGTCGCAGCTCTCTGCTGAGGGAGCAGAGAGCTTTTTGTCTTTGGGGAGCGCGGCCCTGCATCTGCATCTGCATCTACCGTCTACATCTACATCTACATCTACATCTACATCACCGGCGTTCCCTACGTCATCCTTACCTTCCCATGGACACCGAGCAAACACCAGAATACCCACATAGCCACCGCTCATGAAGGGAACAACAGAACACCCCCCCCCCTTCCACCACCACCATCACCACCACCATCACCACAGCCAAGTCAAAACAGGAGATACTTCAACTGGTAGGTTTGTTGAGTGAGTTAGTGAGGGGGGAAAGCATTGGAAATGAGGAGGAAAAAGAAGAAGAAGAGAAGGACCCACAGAGGTTAAAGGTCACATGCAGGCAGGCAGGCAGGCAGGGAGGCAGGCAGGCAGGCAGGCAGCGCAGAGAGACCAACCTGTTACCTCCTCTAGGTTCACATCCAACTCAAATTCGGCCGTGATGGAGGAGCCCTCCTCCTCTCCTCCTCCTCCTCCTCCTCCTCCCGCTTTCCTGCCGTGGCGGTTGCGCGTCCGCCGCCCGGACGAGGAGCAGTGCAGGCTCACGTAGTTGAACTGGATGTTTTCAGTGAAGAGGGACCTGCTGTCTGTGTACACGGGAGGCGGCCATACCCCCACCCCCGTCCGCAACGCGCGCACACACACACACACACACAAACACACACACACACACACACACACACACACACACACACACACACACACACACACACACACACACACACACACACACACACACACACACACACACACACACACACACACAAAGACATTATGACAAAAACAAACAGGGACTGATATTGGAGAGGAAAATATTGATGGAATATTCTAAGAATCACTCACTTGTATAACTAGATGTGGATGAATATCATCTAAAATAAATCTTAAATGAATACAATTTTTTTGCATTTCAATGAAAATAACTGCACTGTATATATTTAACTCATTTATTATTATTATTATTGTTATTATTATTATTATTATTATTATTATTATTATTATTATTATTATTATTATTATTATTATTATTATTATTATGAATAATAATAATAATGACAATTTATACATTTTACTTATTAATTAATTGTATTACTTATTAACTTATTTTACTTTATTTGTTGAGCTGTTTATTACTTATTACTTATGTTTTTATTTTTGAATGTATATACTGTGTATATCCTCACTAGCTTTTAAAACGTCTGAATTTCACCTATGGGGGATCAATTAAGTACTATCTTATCTTTTCTTATCTTATCTTATCTTTTCTTATCTGTAGGTTGGATATGAAAAGAGAAAGATCTGATTACTAATAATTAGAGATGAGGAAAAAAATAACAATATAGAGTCATTCCGCCATTTGCTCCCATTTCCTATACCATCAATACGTTGACTGGTCAGTGCAACAAAAAAAAAGGAGGATGTGAAAGCGCTGGGAAAACGCCATAAAAAAAATTCCAATTGTATCCTTTCACTGGATGAGTGGGATGTTAAAAGACCGTGCTGACCGACCCCCCGGAGAAACAAAATAATCCCCCGATCGGAAGTGGGTTTGATTGATAGCTGGGCCGGAGCCTCCTGAAAGGCCCGGCTATGGCTAATTACATCTGGCCCTGTCACGCCAGACAACGTGCAGCGCTGAGGCATTTGCAACCGCACCAGTTTGTTTCCCATACGGTCAGACCCCTGGCTGACTTTCAAAGAGGGCCTTCAGCACCGCTCGCACCCAGGGTTCTGACACGCCCCAAATTGCTTTATGACTGGCAGCGCGAACAAGCCGCATAGGCCGTGCCGTGTTGGATGTTCTTTGTTTTGGGCCGCAGAATCCTCTGTACCTGAGTGCGCGGCCGTCAGACCCTCCTTCAGCCTCTCCTGACTCCGTTTCAAGTTGCACTTTCCGGTGCCCGACCGGAAAGTAGCGGTGGTCTTGATGCGCGGGACGCTCGACTGCTCTGGACCTGGAAAACCAGAGGAACAAAAAGTAAAATAAATAGATAGATAGATAGATAGATAGATAGATAGACAGATAGACAGATAGATAGATAGATAGATAGATAGATAGATAGATAGATAGATAGATAGATAGATAGATAGATAAATGAAAACACTTCCCATTTAAAAGTCTGCGTCAAAGTTGAAAAAGAAAAACATGTAAGGGCAGGAGTCTCAAACTCAAATGACCCAGGGGCCACTGGCCAGCAACAACATAAGGTGTGTCGGTGTGTCGAGGTGTGTCGATTTTTTCATCGTGGTTTTGAAATTGATATCTGGGCCGGATTGAACAATTATGTCAGAAACACGCAGCGGGTCACATTGAATTGACCCAGGGGCCGGATGTGGTCCCCGGGGCCCTAGTTGTCCGAGGCCAACGTCCTTCCGAGCGGGATGTAAACCTGTGATCTTGTTTACTTGCCCAAGCAGTTGGAGCCGCTGTTGTTCCTTTGTGCTCCAGCCGAGCAGGGCAGAGGCATTCCGCAGGTCACGGTGTAGGAATCCTCCGTCCCTGAAAGCACACACACACACACAAGCACGCACACACACACACACACACACACACACACACACACACACACACACACACACAGACCATGACACAAAAGCCTCCAAGGTCACTCCGAGCAAACATAGCGGCGTGTAGGAACACACGGAGGGACGCACCGCTGCTGATGTGGACCTGGGACTGGCATGTGAGGAAGCAGTGGTCGCCTCCTTCCTGTTTGCTGCAGTTGAGCGTGGGTTTGGACGCGGGCTCGGAAGGCGCGGCGCCCTCGGCCTCTGGACGTGGGGGGAAAACCAACAACAAACTCCGGGGTAAAAAAAAGAAACACCTCTCAGGTCGTGACGGGACGGGTCGACGGCGCAGAGCGACACAGCACACGACAGGGAGCGAACATCCGGACGGCGGCGGGCGCAGAAGCCGCTTTTTATTATTATTATTATTATTATTATTATTATTATTATTATTATTATTATTTCTTTTTCGTTTCAAGCCAAAGAACACTTAGCGGCAGAGGATTGAAGAGAGAAGAGACGACGGAACTCAAAGTATCTCCTGTTTTTTATTTTTTTATTTATTTTTTCATGGAAAATGTGGGATAATAGACAGGCGCAGGGGGCGAGGGCTTACCAATACAGTCCTTCTTGTTCCAGTGCAGCTTATAACCGGGGTGACAGTGGCATTCGTAGCCGCCCACGGCGTTCTCGCAGCGGTGCTCGCAGCCGCCATTGTTCACGCTGCACTCGTTCACGTCTGAGAGAAAGAAGGAGGGGGGGGGGGGCGGGAAGGCGTTTGTAATCCAGTTCCTGCGACGTGACCCGGCGATACGGAGGAAAAGGCAAATATTGACACGCGCATGTTGTGACCTCACGCATAGAATATGTACACATCTATCAATCGAGGCATCGCGCGCCCCCCACCAACCCCCCTGCTCACCTCCACAATGGGCCAGTCCGTACAGGGTGAAGCCTTTGTTGCACACGCACTCGAAACTACCGGGGGAGTTGACGCACGTGTGATCACACGTCCTCTCGAAGAAACACTCGTCTATATCTGAAATCAAAAGCAGGCGGAGAACACGCTGGATGTGCTTTTCAAACCTTCCCCATACCGAGGGGTTTCCCGGCCTAAAGCGCAGGCTGCCGTTTAATACCGAGTCCTCCCACGTCATAAATTTTAATAAGGGGCATATGCTGCATTAACTACCATGAAAATATAAAATGTTTTTCTCCCCCTCTGCTGTAGTAAAAAACTAAATTAAATGCTTTGTAAAAGGAGTAACTTGGATTGGTTAAAAAAACAACAAAAAAAAACAGAAATGCAACGTTTAGCTTTAGAGGCGCACTGCGAAAGTATCCGTAAAAAGGTGTGAGCCGTGAACAAAATGTCCCATTGTACTTTATCTTCCAAATTTCCGCTCTGCGCCGCTGTTCCCGGCGCGGACGTTGGGAGAGGCCGCGGTACCTTGGCAGGAGCGCTCGTCGGTCAGCAGCTTGAAGCCTTTCCTGCAGTTGCACTCGAAGCTCCCGATGGTGTTCCTGCAGGAGTGATCGCAGCCGCCGTTGTGCAGCTCGCACTCGTCGATATCTGCGGGGCGTGACAGGACGGCGACGGTACTTTTAGGAGAGAGCCACGAGAGAGAGAGAGAGAGACAGAGAGAGAGAGACAGAGAGAGAGAGAGAGAGAGGGGGAGAGATAGACGGCTCATCCCCGCAGAGGCCGGCGGGCCTGACCTTTGCACGTCTTCCCGTCCGGCTGCAGCGTGAAGCCGACGGGGCAGCTGCAGCGCACGCCCGTGGATGTGTCCTTACAGGTGCAGTCACACCCGCCATTGTTCACGGCGCAGGTCTCTGGAACGACAGAGCACACCACCCACCCCACCCTTCAGTTTGGAGTCATTTCATTTCTGAAAGCGAAGTTTCCAGAGTCTGGACTGCCAAACAGGGAAAACGATGGGGAAATATATATATATATATATATATATATATATATATATATATATATATATATATATATATATATACTGCATGTGGCGCCGACACAATTATTGAAATTCCTTCATTTCACAGATAGAGTTCCAATCATTTTCATTTTAAATCTGCTTTGATTTCCATTTTGGTGCGAATAATCCATTAACACTCGATTATTGGCGAACTGAATAGATAGAACAATCCGTTCAGATACACACATCAAAACAAGAGACGAATAAATGAGTAATAAAAATAGGGGGGGAACAACAAATAAATAAATAAACAAACACATTTGGCAATACGCAATAAGGTTAAAAAAATCGAAACATTTGGCAAAAAATAATAAACCTAAACAAATTACAATGGACATAACCCCCTGTATCAACACTTCACATTCTGGCAAAAAAAACAGGAAATTGTGCAAGTTTGCATAAATATGTCAACGATTTGACTCTTCCAAGCCACATCTTTTTAAACTAACCGAGACCTTGTGATCGTATAACCCAGCAGCACAAAAAGCCCGGCGCCGAGCCCATGCCGGGTTTTTCTTTGGCAGTTTTAGGACCGATACGGCATAACGAACCAAGACCCAACGAGGTCGGCCGCGCTGGAAATGCAGGTACGGCGGAGGAGGCCGGCGACGCGCTCTTCCCAAGCAGAAAAGAAAGGGTGTGAAATGTATCGTGCTGTCACAAATGCATATCCTTGTGGTAGGGAAGCGGAGGGCGAGAACGCGCCGGGCAGCGGTCCCTTCACAGTTTGCTCACAGGGGTGAGGAATGCGTCGCTTTATTAAGCATCAGTCCGCACCCCGCCCGAGGATTGTAGGCCGCGGCTCCGGCGGCTCCGGCGGCTCCGGCGGCTCCGCCCGGCCGCTTTAACGCCGGGCGACACCCGTCAGCGCGCGGAGGCACGCTTTAAACGGGCGGCGTGCGAGGGTCGCGACGCCGGCGTCGAGCGGGATAGTTACCCATGAGCAGCCTCCGCTTCACGCGCTTGTCGACCTCGGTGAAGGACGTGGCGTTGTGCTCCAGCGGCTCGGTGGTGGCTTCATCTCGCTCTGGGCATCAAAAGGAGACGATTCGTGATTAGGAGAGTGACACAAATGCACAAGGTGAATTCAGAAAGCGCTTGTTTGCGCACAAATGTGAGAAATGTGACTCACGGAAAGTATTTTATTTTAAATAAATACAAGTATATATTTTTAAAATTTGTAACTTATTTGTTGATTTTGAGGTTGATTTTAACTGTTTGTTGTTCATTTTAGGTTTATTGTATATCGCCAAATGTTTCAAATTTTTGGTTAATTTTGGATTATATTCATTTATTTTAGTGTCACTTTGTTTATTGTATATACTGTAGGTTTAATAGGGTTTTTTAAATTATTATTACTTGATTATTATTGCCTATCTATCTAATTACATTTTCATATAAATAAATAAATATTTATTTTGATGTCAGCCTAATTGGTTTTTTTTTGTTGTTTTTTTTAAACCTTTATTTAGCCGGCGAGGGTCTCATCGAGACAGGGAGTCTCATTTACGGGGGAGTCCTGTTTTTATTCGACCTCATAAAATACGGTGATGTCAACACCAAAGCATCCCGAGCAGAGGCCTCCCTGGACCCGAGGTGTGCCGCCTGCGTGAGATCTCCCTGTGTGGCAGATAAACACAAGGGACCCGGCGGCGAAATCAATCAGGGGGAAATGATCTGATTGTCCCGGACCTCACGCGCGCTGGGGCCGGAGAGAGAGAGAAGCCGCTTGCCCGCGCTATCTGATGCACGATGCTTATCGCGCAATTACAGTACGCGGGGGAAGAAAAGGAGACGCGCGGCGGCGTACGGAGGAGCCGGCGCAGACAACGTTGTTTAGAAAGGGAATTCACTTTGGTGCCGTGTTTTTTTTTCCGGTCCGGCCGCGGGATCAACTCGTCGCTACGCAAACTTGCAAAACTTACAAACAGGCTTGCGCGTCTGAGGATATTGTATCCACGGATAACGTTCAGATGACTCTTTCGTGATTATGAAACGAAAATAAGAATTGTATAATAAACGAACATATACAAACTACTTTATGAGTGCAACCACGAGCCGATTCCGGTCAACGCTTATTAAGTAGGACGCGCTGAAATAGTGTCCAAACCCTACAAACGTCCACAAAGAAGTGGGGGTTCACGTGGAATTTTGCTGGATTCCCCTCCTTGGATTAATGAAGTGTTTTCTTAAATACCGACAATTCGGCGGCGACAATAATAACAACCTGAAGTTGCGGGCGGGGCAGCGCTCACCTACACAGGACCTCTTATCGTGGTGCAGGGTGTACCTGAGGTGACACCGGCATATCGGGCCTTGCTCTGTGTCCTCGCAGGTGTGTTGGCAACCCCCGTTGCCGTGGTTACAAGTGACTGCAGGACGACATAGCACAATAGCGTCAGTCGCGTCTTTATCGGCGCCGACGCGAAGCCCCTCAAGGCTCCGCGCAGAGGAAAAAAAACAAACCCTCGGGCGGGATCATCCGCTGGACGCGCGGGCGAGCGCCGAGCGGCGTGCGCACGTACTGATGCAGCTCCTCTGGTTTCGGCCCAACTCGAACCCGGGGCGGCACTCGCAGGCGACTCCCCCCTTGGGCGTCTCTTTGCAGATGTGAGCACAGCCGTGCTCCTTATTCATACAGTTGAGGCCCTCTGGGGTGGAAAAAGGTACACAATGAAACTCCCTACAGTGGCTGGCTGAATGACTGCACATAAAAGCGCCCGTAGCGGGAGATTAGTTCAACTTTTCCCCGAGGAGCCGAGGCATTCCTAATGCCGCGCCGCGCTCGCCGGCTCCCCCTCGCATTTCCACCGTAGGGAGCGGCTGGTTTTGGTGGGAAAAACAACGGGTTTTTGAAAACAAAAACCACTTTGGATTTTCTTTAGCGCAATGTGACACTGCTGTGTTTAGAGCTCAATCGCTGCCTTTCGGGACTATTAAGCGGGGATGCTTGGTAGGAAAGGAGAACGATGAGGGAGTGACAAATGTTGAAAAACGTGAGGAGGGGGAAAAAAAAACCCCCAAAAAACTGTTGTCGATTTGATGCCATTGAGGATGAGCTCGTGGGATTTAACAGCTCGCTGAAAACAAAGGACGTCAAAGGAAGCAAGGGAAAAGACGCCTTCGCAGGGAAAATATGAAGAGCGGAAAAGAAACCGACGCTTTTGCGGTCATCCGCTCAAACAGAGGCCGTTCTTTTGGATACATGCGGACATTTGAAAAACTTTGCGGCACAACGGGAGCGCACACACCGGCGCGACATTCATTGGAAGGGCAAGTAAAAACAGTCTCCCCTGCGGCGGCTGTCGTATTCCAAGCGCACAAGGGCCTCATCTAAACACGGTAGCACCGGGGGGGCCGCCACTCACCCACGGAGCGGTGGATGCACGTGTGCTGGTTGTCGCTGAGGAAGAATCCCTCTTTGCAGCGGCACTCGTAGCTGCCCATTGTGTTGACGCATGTGTGCTGGCAGCCTCCGTTGTTGAACTCACACTCGTCCACATCTAGGAGGGGATGCGGGGCGGAGGCGTCCCGTGTGAGATTGTTAAGACGGTCGCAGAGAAATACAAATGGAATAATAACGCTCGACTGATTGTAAACATCGCATATGGTTATGGGGGACCCTGTAGGTGGCCCTTCACCGCTCACACACATCATGCAACATCATTGTGTTGTTGTTGTGTGTGTGTGTGTGTGTGTGCGTGCGTGCATGCATGCGTGTGTGTGTGTGTGTGTATGTGCTTGCGTGCATGCCCGTGTGTGTGTGTGTGTGTGTGTGTGTGTGTGTGTGTGTGTGTGTCAAAGGCTCACGTAAGAAAGGCAATTACAGATCAGAAACATCCCCATTCAAACGCATCAATGAATCAAGTGCCGCCAAAAGCAGGCACGCTCGTCTACAACGTCACTATGATTATTTACAGTGAGTGCCGTAGACCTGAGCCGCGGTGAGAGGCACTCAGGGCGGCGCAAGCCTACGCCCCGATCAGGGGAGTGAGGAACGCGATCTTGAGTGTTTGGATTTTGTTTCTTGACTCCGCAGTCCGGTCGCCGCGTTCTTACCCAAGCAGTTGTGTCCGTCGTGCGCCAGGTTGAATCCATCGTGACAAGTGCAGCGGTAATTGCCCGGTATGTTGTTGCACTCGTGCACGCAGCCGCCGTTGTACTCCACGTCACACTCCTCGATGTCTGAGGAAGGGGGACACGTGGAGTCACGGCGCCGGCCTGCCTCGCCCGACCGTCGGGTTAAAGTGGCAATCCGTCCCCTCCACTAACACTCCCGGAATTCGTCGCCTTTTTTCCGCCCCCGACATCGGCGGCGTCGGCGCAACGCCTCCGAAGTTCCTCTCTTTCTTTGCGGGCTCGGCCGCGGCGACAGTTTCACCCGCCGCCGAACCCGGCTCCGCCAAATCCGACGCCGCCACCTTTGACGCCCCGGCGCGCCGCCCACCCTTGTGTCGGCGCCGAAGGAAGAGGCGTGACCCCCCCCCCCCCCGCCGCCGACAAAAGGGGCGGCCCGCGGAGGGGCCCGTGCGGAACACCAGCGCGCTCGACAAAGTACCAAACGTGGGTTTTTGTTTTGGGTTGTTTTGGGTTGTTTTGGGTCCCCCCCCCCCCCCCTTGCGGATTACCACTTTAAGAGACGCCCCACCTAATAAACGACGGTGATTAATAATGATAGGGCGGTAGGCCGCTCTGTAATCAACGGGGGCCCCCCCTCACTTCAAGGCGCTCTCCTCGACGTGGTAATAACAGGGCGGCTGCTTTACCTGCGCACTGCTTCCCATCTCCTCTGAAGCCGGCCTTGCACGTGCACTTGTAGGAGCCTGCGCTGTTCGTGCAAAGTGCGTCGACGTGACAGGCGTCGCTCTCGTCCGCGCACGGATCCGCTGCGAACGCACGCACGCACGCACACACAGACACGCACACGCACACACAGAAACGCGCGTTGGAACACACTTCCCACACACACACACACTTCTGCACCCGCGTCGGGATCACAGGGCGCGGGGGTTAAAGTTTCCGTTAAACGGGTAATAACCGCGACGGGAGCGGGAGGTGAGGTCGGGGAGTCGCTGCCGTGGTTTGATTGTGTTGCAATGACACTAGAAGTTGGGAAAGCTGACGCTGCAATGTTGTCACTGATATAAATACACACATGACTGTAACGTGGGCTCCTTCCAGCGACGCAGACGCAGAACCGCGTGTTTTCTGCCTATTTACAGGAATAAACACGCACACACACACACACATACATACAGACACTATCTCTCTCTCTCTCTCTCTCTCTCTCTCTCTCCCCCTCTCTCTCCCCCTCTCTCCCGCTTACCGTGTCCGCGCACGGTGCCGATCAGGAGCAGCAGCAGCAGCAAACAGGAGCCGCCGACGGTGCGATCCGCTGCCATGGTGAAGGGGGATCCACGCTCTGCTCAGTGGGACGTGTTCGCACTGGAGCCGCGACCGAGCGTCCGCCTCATTCCCTCCGCTCTGTGGCCTGTCACTCGCTGCGGGAACACGGCGGGTGTGTGTGGGGGTGTGTGCGTGTGTGTGTGTGTGTGTGTTTGTGTGGGTGGGTGTGTGTGTGTGTGGGTGGGTGTGTGTGTTTGTGTGGGTATGTGTGTGTGTGTGTGTGTGTGGGGGGGGGGGGGGGTGGACCACACTGTTTTTTGTTTTTTTTAACTCATCCAACCACCACACACACTCACACACACTTACAACAGGAGGGCTCCTAAACTGGGGCTCGCGGCCCCCTAGGGCTCCGCGAAGGAATTACAAGGGGTCCGCCGCAAAGTTATTCTTTTAGATAGTATGTACTTACAAATAGTCTTATTATTATTTGTACAAACATAGAATATAGATTATGGTATCGTTCATTTGTTTTTGTTTACATTTATATGTTATGTAGATACGAAATATATAACCCTCACTAATGAAGGTGAACTTTATTATATATTTATTTTTTTGCCTTTTTTTTCTGTATGTATGTAAGGTTTACGATAGATGCTTTATTATTATCATCATCATTACTTGTATTATTATTATTATCATTACCATTATTAATATTATTATATTATATTGTTCATTTTGGGCAGCAAAAGCCTCCTCCTGGAAAAGTTGGATAACCCCTGGAAAACCAAGAATGAAATGGCCAAAAATAAAAACAATAATGATGATGGTGATAAACGAACGTCGCCTTTTCACAAGCAAGTTCCTGCTTCAAACGGCCTCGAGCCACATGTTTGTCAACTATCTGTAATAATTATAAATATTTACATAGCGGAACTGATGCCGTGCCAAGGCATTTACAGTTCAGAACCCGTTTCTCCAAGTAACTTAAATAATCTTAACTGTTTATATGTAGTTACATTACATTACATTTAGTCATTTAGCAGACGCTTTTATCCAAAGCGACTTACAATTGTTCAAACACAGACGGACGCAGCCATCAGGAGCAATTAGGGGTTAAGTGTCTTGCTCAAGGACACTACAGCATGCTAGCAGGAGGAGCCTGGGATCCAACCAGCAACCTTCAGATCACTAGACCACCAGCTCTACCGCCTGAGATACCATCCCCCTAGTTTCGCTTATGTAAATGTATACATGCTGTATATATGTAGTTTAGTTAACGTGAAATTATCGAATTGTATATGTGCATAGTTTATTTCATGTAAAATAATCCCATTGTATTCATGTATAGTTTATGTAAATTAACTGAGTGCAGACTGACGTATTCCTGCAGTCAGGTTGAACGACAACTGTGACTCGTGCGCCACCTGACGGTGCAAGGAGATATGTACATAAAGCCTCTTTCGTTTTTATTTCAGCTCAGAACTATTAATTGTGGTACAGTATACAAAACGCAGAATATAAAACTACAAAATATTGGAAGTGCACAAAAAAAAGAAATTCAAATACCAGCCGTCTTCAAGCTTGTACAAAATGATTTGCAATAAATAAATATAAATTACATGAGATTCAGATTCTTGTCAACAAGGGCAGGTAATTATTAAGGCACACCTCATAACTCAAAATGTACCTTGCAATGCAACATAAGCATCTTTTTAAGAATAAAGACAAACTCATTTTCGCCTCAAATGAAGCAGTGTTCGACCTTTTAACAAGAATCTCAAAAACAATGTTCAGCATTCAAACTACCCTGCCAGACATTTTTAAAATAAAGCATGTTTATAGAACACAGCCCCTCAAACCAATAACTTTGACTTGGGTCATAATGTTAAAAAAAAGTAACCTTGCAAACCATACCTTCTGCAGGAAATTGAGTCTAAAACCGTGGAACATGAACATTAACGTAAAATAGTTATGATCAGAAATAACTCGCAGCAAACCGCTTAACCGAAAGTAAGAATCTTAGTTATTGATAAACAAATGAATGCTTTCCAAGCGGATTTGGTTCAACACTGGAGGCTGAGATGATTAGGAATTGAGAGCCTCAGTACTTTTAGGTTACTTTTCACATTCAAAACGTCTGCATAGTCTTGGCTTCGAGAATTGCTTCTGAGACAAATACAGCGACCACAATCGAATACATATTGAGCAACAGAACATATGGCGAGGATGCAGATGGAATGCAGAACATCAATGCTATAATTATATTAACAGTCAAACCAATGAGTACCCAAATATACTTTATCAGTACTGGCATAGACAACTTGGCTACATTTCCCTGACTTTAAACATGTAAATTGCATTTTGCTAGTTGAACCTATAAGTGTGGACTTGCATGCGGTAATATGAAAATGTAAAAACCGACGATAATAGTTGATGGACAGGAGATACCATGTGTGAAACTTGCAGTGCGATCAGACTTTATAAATACTATAATTTAACACGCAAGAACTTTCTTCACACAAAGTAGTGGTTTACAAAATCTGGATCATCCAAAATTAAAGTAAAAACCTGTGTATTTACAAAGCTGATTTAAACATCTGCTTTTGAAACATGCATTTTCCTTTCTCAGGACAAACAGCAAGCTGGAAGCAGCAACGCATACACAGCCAAACTCAATTAGTCACAATGTACACAAACTGCTGACACGCAAATTCACAAAGTAATGTACAATACTCTTCTCTGTGGTTAAGTGAGAATGTGGGAGAGACTATGCATGCATATATACAAACTTTCCTTAAAAAAAAAATCCTGTATTTTATGGATTACAGATGGAAATATGTTCAGCCCAAAATTAAATTCACTTGCAAATTAGCACACACAATTCTGACAGCATCGAAGCCTGATGTTGAACAAATTTTCCAACACATAAGCTGGTATTAGAGAAAGCTGGTGTCTTTCATGAACACATAAACATTGACAAAGTAAATAAGAAAAACAACAGTTGATGAATGTTAGAAAGTAATATTTACAGAATGCTGGTCAGTTATTTAAACAATTGATTCAGAACTGGAAATTGGTCGCCTCTCAAGGCCCAAAGAACTCATAGTACAGTAATGCCCACATACAGTTCTGTAAAAAAAGAAAAAAAGTATAAAAATAAAAACATTTATACAAAAAAATAATACCCATATAAAAAAACAAGTTAAAAAAGGGAATAATGGGAGGGGGTTTAACCATTTAGACACATTTTTGCCAACATTGGGAATGAATTCGGAGTCAAGTCTGCCACTGGAGACAAATCTTAATGGCGCTATTGGGAAACTTTAGTGGGGACCTTGAAAGAAGAACGAAGGGAAAAAAGAAACAAAAGAACAAAGACAAACAAAACGAAAAATCACCAGGTTTCTTTTAAGTCTTCTGGAAGGGGTGCAGGGAGTGTGTCTGGAAGGTGTGTCGTCACTTGTGTCGGCACCAGCGTCGCCTGCTGCTTGGAACTGCAGCAGGGCTTGAAGAGCCGAGGATCAATGATCACTTCTCCAAACCGTCCCTTGTAGACGATCCCACAGCATATCTTTTGCCTGGAGGGATGGGGGAGGGAAGGAAAAAAAAAAAAACATTAGACCCTTTGAAATATTTAAGTGCTTCAAATTCACCACCACCAAACCAAGGCAGTGGAACAAACCTTTTCCAGTAGGAACGGTCAAGGAAAGAGAAAGCAGATGGAGTGGAGCGTCTCTGCTTGGACTCCACGTCTGAACAGTCATCCGACTGGTTGCTGTAGCTGGGGGACTGGGAAGGAGACAAGCTGGAGGTGGTGCTGTGGGCATCCGAATCTGGGGAGGCGGTGAATAATGCAGGAGCTCAGTCGTTTTAAAACAGCGCGTTAGAAGTACAGAGAGTAACTGTTTCAATCTGACAATTATATTCGGGGCGCGGAAAACAAATTGGACACACACTGTTGTTCAGAATAAATGACCTACTTTGTCGCTTAAACTTGTGAAGCTTTTTTAGCTTGCTTTTCTTCTTCCCGTCGCCATTCTTGATCTTCTTGGGTTTTGTCAGTTTGAAACCTGGCCCGGCTCTGGCGTCCACAACCTGCGTTAAAGCGACGCAAACAGTTAGCCCGACGCTGCCTTTTCAGACACATTCAATCGGTAAAGACGTTGAGTCACTTACATGGTTCCAGTTCTTTTTGGAGCCATTCGGAAGCTTTTTCCATCTCTTCACCAAGAGCACGCAGGCGTTGCAGATGTCTCCAACGCGGTCCTCTGACAACCTGCGCAGAGACGTCCCAAGCAAAATTGAATAAGCTTTACCCTCAGAACAACCTTGTATTTCTGATCAAACGCAAATATTTGACATTTCTGAGCTCACCCAAAACACAGCCTGAAAGTCTCCTCGTAGCGGCTGCTGTCTGTGAAGCGTGAGCTGGAGGACTTTGTCTTGCAGATGCAACACCCGTCATTACTCCGGTAGATCTTTGACTTGTGAAAGCCAAACATTGTGTACGTTGATCACAGATGGAAGCCTGGAAAGAGCAACAGACAGTTTGAAGGGGTCCCCTGCACAGCTGTGTGGCTCAGGAGGTCGGCCGCAGAAAAAAACAACTCTAATAATAATTTAAAAAAAAAAAAGGTGGGGGATCAAAGGCAGATACAGTTCAGTAGACGTTTGCAGAGCAGGGTGTATGCAGGTCGAGATTAACCAATACTTGTGTGTTGAAGTTAAGACTGTGAAATGACTAGAGGCGTAATTTTTTTTTCCCCCCTGAAATTTAGAATTTCAAACATTTTAAGGACGCGCAAACACCCTGGGACGGATCCTGCGAGAGGAAGGGGGTGCTGACCCTGCCCGCACACGCCAAACGTTTACCTCCAAATCTTAAATAACCACGGAGGCGTGTGCGTGTTAAAGAGACAGAAATACCCTCGACTCATAGAGCTGATAATCTTCGGCAATTTAAGGGTTTTCGTCGGCGTGCGGAATCTGAAAAGCAGCGCGATAGATTGATAAACAAACAATTACAAAAGCCTTTTGGCAATATGCAATAAACTTAAAAACGCAGCCTCGTCGGGCAACGTTGTTTACACCAAACTGGATAAACTTTACGTCTGGAATAATTCCAAACGACTTGTACGATGAACTTGACGCCATTGACTCAGTCGCACAAACTTCCTTTTCCAACCGCCTTGTTTATGTGCGTCGAACGCGCGTCCGCACCTCTTCAACAACGCGCGTCGAGCGCCGCACGTTCGCCACCTCGGAACAGACCTCGACGCCGCCTGAACACGATCGACGCCGCCTGGAGCTGACGTCGCTATTGAAATGCGGTCGTTAAACGCGGGACGGGGTGTTCGCGTTTTCGGCGAGCGCCATTGCCAAAAAAAAAAGCGGGCATTGTTTCGTCAAGTCCAGAAACAAAAAGCTACCCGTGCTCGTCGACCAACCGCTTTGCGCGCATCTACATTTCATTAATAATAAATAAATAAATAAATAAATAAATAGAAAAACACCGTCAACTGGGATCGTAGTGCGCTAGAAAAAAAATAAAATGAAAAAAAAAATTAAACTAACGCGATGGCGAGACGGACCGGCCTTCCCTTTAAATTCAAACTTTCGCCCGCCAGAGCGCCAAGCGCGGATCATTGTTGTTAGCTCACATGCTAGCGGGCTAAGCGGCTACCGCGCCACGCTTCCATTCCCTCCCCACGAGCCCCCATTGTTGGGCGCGAGGACGGCGCGCGCGCGCAGCCCGCTTTCCGCGCACACTCGCGACCCGCGGCGCCGGGGGAGCGTCGCGGCCGAAGCCCCGTCGGCGCCGTTCGGTGCGAGGGGACGGGAAACAAACGCGCACTTACCGAGCAAAACTTTGAATCCTCCGTCGTATCGCTCACCCCGCAGTGCGCATGCCCTACCGCCGCACGCAGCTGCGTCTCACCCTGGTGGCGGCACGAAAACACGGAAGGGGGACGCCCATATAAGGAGCGCAGCTGTCTCGTTTGAACTGGCACCCGACCAATCGGGGCCGTCCGTGCAGCGCGGTCCGGGGGCGTTGCATGCCGGGATACGCAGTCTCCGGATGCGCAGGCCGCCGCGCTCGGCGCCGCCCGTTCGACTCCAAGTCCCACAAAGCACCCGGTGTCTCCGGGGAAAAGCGGCGCGACATGGCGCCAACAAGTTTGTTTACGTCTCGCAAGCTGGTGTGTGTGTGTGTGAGTGTGTGTGTGTGTGTGTGTGAGTGTGTGTGTGTGTGTGTGTGTGTGTGTGTGTGAGTGTGTGTGTGTGTGTGTGTGTGTGAGTGTGTGTGTGTGTGTGTGTGTGTGTGTGCCTGCGTGTGCGTGTGCGTGTGTTTCATGAATGGGTAGTTCGGTTCAATTATATCCCGGTATATTTTTTACAACTGAAAAAAAAAAAACGAATGAGAACGTATTTAATGCATTGCTGATGATTTATTCATTATATATAGATATATTTTTTACACTGTACACAGTCGCTCACTCAGTAAACACTACATTACCCGGCTATGTCAAGAAATGTACAACAGTATTGGAAAATTAGTTCGTTCTATATATCCCAATATGCTTGTGTAGATTGGTAGATTGTACAGGGACAAGTACAACACAATCCACCAAGACATTGTTGGCACGGGGGGAATGCATCCTCTACATCATATATCAAATTTCTTGTGCTGTACAGTAGGTTTAATGAAACGAAGAAAAGAAGGGGCAGGTAAGCCAAAAAACGCCCCACCCCCCCATATCCAATAACATTTTCCACCAGGATATTGCATAGCAGAAACCATGACGATTCAGATGAGGATGAGTGGTGCCATATCTCAGTACATGGCTACGTTAGACTTTAAACAGACCGATCCAGACGTGAGAACAGATTCCAGATTTCTGTCTCACAATCAGACGAATTGCTTAGACAGCAGGCTAGATCAAGGAGTTAATGAGGGACGCTGATCAGGGAAGGGATTTCTTTTGAAGACATTTACATTAAGGTTTGTTTGTTTTCATAGAGCCACGCTTCCTTTAAATTGCCTGTGCTCAATGGCAAACTTATGTCCAGACTTCCCAGCAACGCCAATGGGTATTTTCCATCATCAACAGAACAATATGTCTCTAATGTATTTGCCTCGAGTGGTCTCATTGCCACGAGACCATGTAAAAGATTTGCATACATCTGTATTTTTCAGAGAATAGTCAAATAAACAAGACGCTGTTTTGCTAATGGAGCCGAATAAACTTCCACATTACAAAAACATATATCCCCCTCTCATATACATACTTATAAAGCATACCTTTACATCGTTTGCTTCAAGCTCTATGACATTGGAATCTGAGTTACAACAGAGCAAGCAACTTGACAGACATAACAAAATAATACTGTTTTTCTCTGAAAATATATTAACAGTTTTTATTGTTTTCCCTTAAATATAGCCATTGTCAGCAGTTCACGATAACAATTAAAATATTCAGCCTTTGATAAAACAGTATAGCACAAGTGGGTTATCGTCAATAATGTGAAAGTCATGGATTGTAATAGAAAACATATTTTAAATGCCTAATAGCAATATCATTCAGGATTAAAAATAACAACATATCTTGAAAGGCTCATTGCACTTAATATATATGGCAAATGTAACAGTAGCTTTAATATAAGCCAGAAAACATCCTTTGTTCAAGTCTCCTCCTGCTTAAAAAAGGTTCTATTGTTTGTTTTCGTGGTCCCCAGTGATGTTCCCGGTCAGTTCTAGTAGCCAGGAGAGCAGGTGATTTAGATACCAATGCCTTTGACAAGCGAAGCTTCTAGGGTGATATTGAACTCTTGCAATGTCTGTAGCACTCTGATCAGAGAATTTACCAACGAGTGGTCCTTAATCAGTGCCGCGTCCTCGTACATCTGAGCGGTGATCGGGGAGTCTGCGAGCAGGGCGATCCAGTGGTGAAGGAGATGGTCTCTAAAAGACGTGGATACACGTTAGCCCACTAACTCAAGCGATATATCATAGTACACTAATACACAGAAACTCAGAACGGCACCACATATTGTTTTTCATCGGAAATAAACAGTTTCAAATTAAGACAGGAATTGAATTTAGTCAAGTTAGGCTCAAAGATTGTAGGCATGCAAATTCATTCTTGGCAAACTATCAGACTTTGGCAGGGGCCTGACAGAGCTTCAATCCGATATTTCTATTGATGTTTGAACTCTTTTACGAGACAGAAAGAACAAAGTGCCTTCGACCGAACGTTGCAGCTGGAGCTGACAGAGATGCAGAGGCTTGCTCAAGGCATTATAGTCTTGTTTATTGTCATGGGAGCATGGATGCAGGCACTTCACCTTGCAGTCTCCCACCTTGCAGCCCAAAGCCATCCTCACCTAATGCTCAGCAGCCGAACTTGTGGTTCCAGGGGCTGATCACCACAGTCATCTCTAACTCTCTAATGTTTAACCTGTCCAATAAACGATGCTCACCTCGCTCCGAGACAGACGAGCATCTGAAACTTCCCGTCCTTCCCGATGTTTCGGGAAGTGCTGTTAATGGCACGCATGAAACGGCAGAAGTGTCGCACTCGGGTTTGCCGGTTCTCGTCCAGAATCACATCCCGCTGCTCCGCACTCTCGAAGTACACTTGTGACTTTTCTGTGGAAAAAAAAAAAGAAAGAAAGCGTGAAACAAATTATTAAAAAAAACTTACTAGGAACCACTACAAAGGTGTGATACGGGAGCATTCTTTTTTTCTGACATTTACCTAAGAAGTCCCAGATGAAGACGTTCTTAAAAAGCCGTGGTGATTTGAAGCCGTGCTGGAAGACCTGCTCCAGTGCCCAGACCAGGCCATATTCCCCACACAGTAACAGGGTCAGACTTCCCCTCTGCAGAGAGCAAAACAGGTAATACGTTGGTTTTTTTTGTTGTTTTTTTAATCTGGAAGAATAATGGAAAATACAGGCCAAATTTGAGGAATCTCTATTCACAAGAAAATCCCAAATAAAAAAATATAGTTTTTGCTCCGAGAGTTTGTGAGGCAGGAAACACGCTTCGTTAGAAGAAGTCACAGCTGCAAGCTTGTCAAGGGAGTAAATATTAAAAATAGTTCCCTTTGGCCCAACAAAAAGGAAAAAACAACATGTTGAACGGACGACAGGCGACAGAATACTTTTCTACACAAGCCGGTATCACAAGAGGACAGAGAGCACAGGGGAGGGACACCGCGTTTCCTTCAGGGTGATAAATAATAGAATGTGTCTAGCCGACTGTCTCTCACCTCCTTCTCCGGCTTGTGAAAGTGCTTCACGATCCCATTGATGGCCTCTCCCACTCCTTCTTGGATCTGACCCGTGTTTAACTCTGGATGAGGTGAAAAAGAACAAAACAACACTCCATAAGTCAGTGCGGGAAGTCACAGTGAAGCAAAGTCTACAGTGATGCTCTCAATGGTAATATTCACTTATCTCCTAAATAACATACAAGTTCTGTCCTTACTTGATGAGCACTTTAACCTACCGCCGGTTGAGGGAAATTATAACTCTCAGTGCGATGCTCATAGTTTGCCATCCTTAAACATTGTTGACCTACCCTGTTCTTCATATGCATGCAGGTAGACACAGGTTGACATCTAGTCAGGTACTTAATGAGGGAAAATGTTACTCATCCACTTTTAAAACCATGGTTTTATGATTAACTTACACAGCTCACTTAAAAGCCAGAACAAAGGTCAGATGAGAATATAGCTTTCAGTATTGTTTTGATCTAAAATCAAATAATGATACAGGGCACAGACAATTTCTTTAAGTGGTAATAGACAACCTTTTTGTTTTTACTTATTATTATGAAGTTAAAGTTGATTGCACAGTGTAATGGCTATAGAAGAATGACTCCATTGGCATTTAGATTGGTTTCCTATTAGCCTTGATTTCACCATGCAATTCGAAAGGGGGGGGGGGGTAAGAGAGTGACTGATAAAGTGCCCCTGTGCACATTACGCGCAGGGATTTTTCGTTAAAATAAACACTTCTACAATAAAAGTACAAAAAAATACTGTTATTATCGGTTTTGGTTTGAGAAACAGGGAAGAGGAACGGGGACGCACAGCGGACCGCGAAGTGGAGCGGGCATTGCAGTGTTACGTGCCAGGAAGGGGCAAAGTGCCTGTTGTTTGAGTGTGTGTGTGTTTTTCTTCCCTCATCAGTGACAGGGGAGATCGGCGGCGCAGTCAACATTTATTTATTTATTTATTTTTTTCGGGAAGGTTAAAATGCCAGGAAAATAAAAAATCGAGAGGCGGGAAAAGAAAAAAGGCAAACTGCGGGAAAATCCAGAGAAAAATGTAAGGGTTGACAGCCATGCGTTTCTTACACAGAACTTGGCGCTGAGGAAAACGTAAAGCGATCCGGTTGTCTTTGTCTTTCTGACAGTGGTGCAAACAGTAACCACTTGGAAACACGAGGTGGGGAAAGTTGAAAAGTTGTCTATTGCCCCTCTAAATAAGCTTGTATAATTAAATAAGTAATACGTATAATGGCTGGGGGACAATTCTTTTTTTTAGACAACGATCTAATGATATAAGACATTTTCAGAAAACACGACACGTGAGAGAATATTGTTCAGAACTGTTACTAGCTGTTATATAACTGGTCATGTAGGTGATACTTACTTGGTTTGCTGTTTGGAGAGATGGTGACAAACCTCCGCATCATGCCGGGGGACTGCTGCATGGGGGGTGTGCGGCACATCCGGTCGTCGTTCTCCGTGCTGGGAGTCATCAGCTCCCCCACCAGGATTCTCTCCAGGCTGCCGTCATCCACCCCCTTCCCCAGCCACCGGCCAGACGGGAACCTGCCGCACACACAGTGTTGGGTCTTGGAACGTACTGTATGTAGACAACTGGTCAATAAATAACTATTAATATTCGTTGTCTTTCAGTGGTATGGTAAGGTAAGACCCTTTTATGACACATTTATTTCCAAAAATTCAAGGATGTTGAGAAGATATGACTTCTAAAATATCATCACAGGGAGGTAAATTTAGGGTGGAAAATTAGAGCTTTTGTCCAAAATCATATATAAAATTACCACATAGCTCAACGTCTCAGGGCTTCTAAATATATTAATAGATATTATGTAAAACTCCTTATGATTATAAGTATTTTCTGTACCTGTATGTGTGCCCTGTGATCTCATTCCGGACCATGACGCACTCCACTAGCCACTTTGCATAGAGCCCCGTGTTGTCGTGGCCCATCTGCACTGTGGTCAGCTTGCCCAAGTTCTGGCACTGAAAAGGATTAGGGTACATTTTTAGTCCTTTGCTTTGAATTCCAAGCAAAAGCAGATATTAATTACAGAAATAAACTTTTTTTTTTTTAACCTCAAAAGTGATCTCCAGGGTGTTCCTAGGGACCTGGAGAACCCCGGTCTCGGCCAGCTCCCCAGAAACACACACCCAGGGGTTGGCTGTGAACATGGAGCCTCCCAGCTTCTTACTGGAGACCACCACCACATGGTAGGGGATCACTGCATCACAGAGAGGGGGGAAACAGGTACATTTAACCTACAAATATGCTATTGTTGGACATTTAAATAGGTTGATTAAAAACAGCAGTTTAAGAGGACAAATGGTCTTGGCGACCAAGATATAACAGAAGGACTCACTGATGGTGGTGAAGACGTTGGTGAAGCAGAAGTAGTCGACGGCGTTGAAGGAGAGGAGGTGGTAGAGGAACTGCTCCTTCTCGTCGTCACAGCGCAGGAAAGCATAGCGCTTGTACAGTTTCCTAGGTGGGATTTTTTATTATTATCAAAATAAATACATTTAACACAATTATCCTGTTCACTTTATAGTAATTGTGAAAGGTGCTCAGTGGGAATGCATCCCACAGAATCGTCGTGGTATCTAGCAAACAAATTATCCTAATTAAAATGAGAAATTGATCATTTGTAAGGCTTATTGTTTGGCAAACAACAAACACACAAATGGAGGTCATGGAGTCAGACGGAAAGACCCTCGAATATGACCCAGTTTACAATGACTTATCAATTATGAACCATCTTGTGGATAATTCATGCTGCAGCGGACCGTAGAGTGACACATTGCAATTTTAAGGGATCTCATCAATTAAACATGCTCAGTTTGGAGATACTGGTTCATGATATTTGCAAACATTCCTCCATAATAATAATGCCTCAGTGGAAAGACTGTTAAATGTAAAACAAAAAAAAGGTACAATTACAGAGGTAAAAAAAAATAAAAAAAAATTTAAAAAATAAAAGAAAATGACTGCCCAAGTCCAGAGGGTTTGGGCAGGTAGGGGACTCACTTTGTAAGCTCATGATCCGACAACATCTGCTTCACGTGTCTGGAAAGCAACTTCTTCTCCATGGAAAGACGAACCCAGGCCCGTGCTTTGCCCACATCTGTCTTGATCTCACCAATGTTCTGTATGTGCCTAAAGATAATTAATTGACAAAATGATTGGAGTGTGGGGAGTGAAGAGGTTAGAAACACAAATACACAGAAAGCCACTTTTGGATGGTTGTTTTCAGAAGGGGAAAATTCAATTGATTTCTTTATGAAAGACAAGGACCAAACTATGGGCAAGAAATATGAAATTATTTCTGTTTCTGTGATGCTATTTGAACATGATTCTAGAAACAAGAGCCAGACTCCCAAAGCGTTTGAGCCAGACTCGTGTCATCGCTAGAAGCCTACCGTGTCGAGACATATTCCCTTCCACTCCACCTGTGCCATGAGCATGTTTTCTGCATCTCAGCCTCCCCTCCCCCTCCCGTCTCCCCTCTCTGCCTTTTACAACCCGTCCAGATTCACACACACAAATTAACCCACTTTTGATCACGCATCGTCTCCATGGAAACAGAGTCAAACATCATCTGATTATTTCCCTGTGCACATAGATGTAAATATATAGTGTTTCCCGTACATTGAATTATGAGGCGGCCCACCACAATATCAACATTGACCGCCACATATTGATTTTCTGTTTTTTTTTTTACTATTCCAAATGGGTTAAACCATATCTCATTGTAAAGCTGCGCATGAATTCGCTCACCCCCTTCGTTCCCTGCTCTCGCTTTCTCCCTCTCTCTCTCGCTCGCTCTCTCATAAACACATTGACAACGCACCTGTCTGTGAATAGCTCCTCCTCTCCTGCAAACTCTGAATCAAAACATGATCATGCCTGGGATGTTTTATGAACAGCCCCAAATCTAAAATTGATTAAAAAAAAATATATATATTTTTTACAAAAATAAGAATAATAAAATTATAGTCCCTATCTATTCATCTGTCACTCCGATCATACATTAAAGCCCTCGAAAATAATATGATATCGGATGAAAACACAAGTACATTTTGGGTCTGTGTGTCCTCTGAGGGAGCCATCGTGGCGCAATTTGCGCCGGTCTCCCTCTCCATGTGTAAGGGAGATATTGGAGAGGGAGCTGTTCCTCTAAATGAAGCAAATAATAACATTGTGTTTTTATTGTATATGTATTTTATTTTACTCAATTTCCTTAGTGAACGAAGCCCAAAAAAAGAACTCTGTAACAGGTACACTCTCTCAGTTAAATACAATGTTTTTATTTCATATACTGTTTGTGTATATATATATATATATATATATATATATATATATATATATATATATAAAACTTGCAAAATCAACAAGCAATTTATATATTTATAAATTAATTTATTTTATTTAATAACAGAAAAATAACGAAATAGAAAAATAACAGTATTATTAGTGACTGGTTTATTAAACTATAAACTAAAGTCTATCCTGGTAATGTTTTCATATGTGTGGCAGCTTGTTTACGTGTTGGGGATCAGACTATGAGCAGAGAGCCAGCACTCGCTGTCAGTGTGGGAGACAAATATGAACTATTGCCTACAGCTAACCCCTCCTTGTGCCTTAGCCAGACTGACAGGGGGTCCGGTAATTAGGCTGGAAGTAACGCGCTCTTACACAGTTTCTCTGTGTGTTTCAGTCTAACCAGACAGGGAATTATATTTTCTTTGACTCGTGACCATCCTCTAGGTATTGGATGACAATAATTTGGGGATGTGATTACAACAACACGCAGGCATGGAGGCAGATGAGACATATAGGATAAGCAGGAACACAATAACAATTAAACAGACTAATAACATAATTACAAGCATTGTTATATAGTGAAGAGTATAGTATAGTCAACAATTTACTATATTTACAGGCTGTAAATACTACTTTAAGCAAAATATAAGAACGATTTAAGATAAAACTTAGTACTATATACTACATACTGTATATAGTGAATATATATGTACATATAGTGACTATATATATATATTCACTATATATACACACACACACATACATACATACATATATACATATATATATACATATATACACACACACACACACACACACACACACACACACATACACACACACACACACATATATATATGCATATGTTTTCTTCATTATAAGCAAACTATTTAAAATCTCAAAAAAATTCTACATACAATTAAAGCCTTAATTTCTCTAAAAGGTATATTATAAATTGATGTGACACTTTATTATAATTACAATTTTTTCTTATAATAATTTAATAGTTAGGATATAGTTGTAACATGTATTATTATAGTTGTGTTATAATTAACTTGTTAATACATTTATTATTATTTTCAATTTTTTTCGAAACAGTATCTTTTTGTGTTTGTAATGGTTAAACAAATTTTATGTCTTTCATTAAAGCACAAGTGTTAAGTGCATGATGACCAGACTTCATAGGAGTCAGATCATTGAGCACGAGTGTGTAGTTAATGTGATAAGCATTATACATCAATTGGCCACTAGAGGACAGCAAACTCACCTCATATCCTTTATCAGAGAGATTTTGAGAGGGGGCATGGCAGCGCCACCGTCTGATTTGCGTCTTTCTGTGTTATGGATCAAACCTGACGTAGAGACAGAGAAGATGAAGCAGACTGTCAGGTTTGATTAGAGGCCATTCATTTGTTAAATGTCCAGAAGGTTTTCACTTTCACCTGGAGGTCCCAACCCCCCCGGGGTGGCATCGGTCTTCTCTTTACTCTCCTGGTAGTGGAGCAGGTGAGACCATAAGGCTGACTTGCCCTGAAGAGACAAAAGAGACAGAGATGCTGAAGTGTTGCGGAGGAGGCACTGCGGAGCTCACTTCTTTTCACAGGCATCTGTAGAGTCTGTTTCTCTTCTTGCCTCACCTGTTTAACCTGTAGCCCGTGGCTCCAGATCCTCTCCAGCAGGTCACACAGGCTGGCGATGAGGGTGTTCTCCTCCACCCCGGTGATGCTGACTTCGCCGTGACCGAGCTCCACTGCCTCCCGACCCATTTTCTCCACCAGCATACGCTTGGTCTGCACGGAAACACACACATGTTGCTGTTTTTCCACTCCTGATACCAGCTGCAAGAGCTCAGCATCAATTATCTCACCCATTAGGTCGGGGTCATTACACGAGAGTTATTGACATAAAGATACATTTTGTACGATACGAAGTCAAAAACAGCATTGGATTTTTTTCATGCGTAGACCTTGTTCCTACACTCCTTGAGCAATCCTTCAACGAACTTCCAGTTGGTCTGAGCGATGACAGAAGGCGAGAGGTTGGACAGTTTGGGCTGTCTGATGGTCGTGCCGAGGTTTCGGGCCTCCTGGATGTATTTCTGGTTTCAGAGTGAGAAAGAGCGGGGGAGTCAAGAGACGAAGCTTGATGCTAGGCACATACAAAGGTGTTTTTTGGTACAACTACAGCACTATGAAGGACACCGTTTGATGATTTGATGCTGAGATGCTGCGCGGCTCGGAAGTGAAAATGTGAAATATTCAATGGAATGAAGTGTTGAATGTAGCGATATTAAGTATCGCTACATATGTACATCACATATTCACACTCACATGTTACTGCAGTGTCAATTACACTTATTTGGACTGACAAACCAATGGTTGCTATCAAATCTTAGCCTACAAAGTTATTTCCTTTGGCATTTTCACCAAATTTTTGCAATGTACCATGGAGAGCAGCATGGGAATGAATGGGGCGAGGGAAAGAAGAAGCTCATGGGGGGAGGGGGTGTCATGTGGGTTTGGGGTAAAGGCATCGGCCTCACCGACTCCCGACACATACCACGTCCACAGAGACAGTCTTTAGACAGGGCTTGTAGGACTGAGAGAGCCAGTAGTAGTCAAGAAACAGCAGGAGCTGCAGCTCCGGAAAGAGACACTCCACATGCTGAGCGTGTGTGGGTGTGTGTGCACGAGAGGAGAAAACGACAGAACCAAGGTGAGAAAGTAAAAGACAGAAACAGACAGATAAACAAACGAGTAGGGCTGGGGCGGCCATGAATCTTTTGCTGCCGATTGATCGTCACCCAATAATCTAATTGATCAGCATTATCGTCTATTCTCAGATATAAAATGTGAAACCATATAACATTTAAGTATGATAGTGTAAAATAAATAAAACAACATCAAATAGATCAGCATTGCCTGAAGGGATTAGGCCAAAATGCGCTCTTCTGCCACAGTCCCTGTTTTTTTTGCCTGTCCCTTGAAAACAAACAAATAATGAAAGAAAATTTCTGGCCTTTTTAATTTTTAGTCGACTTTGTCGAGGTACTGTGCCAAGAAGATGAGCATGTTCACCTACTCCAGTGCGAAAACCCAGTTTGCATGAATTATTATTATGCATATTATTATTATTATTATTAGAAGTAGTAGTGGCCTTGTTGTTTTAATTATTGTAAGCCTATTACTATTATTATGCTATTATTATTAGGCTATTATTAGACTATTATTATTATTATTATTATTACATAAGCCTCTCACCGAAATGCCGGTGTAACGTTTTGATGACCCAGTTTTTCATTTGTCGGTTGGTTGCAGGAAAAAACAAAAACTATTGCCTTGTCAAAATTAACCTTAAAACTTATTAGAGCTGCATTGATACCTCTATCATCCCATTTGAATTTGTATGCTTTATTATTTATAATATTCAAATATATTCACATTTTTACTGCTTGAATTTCAAACTGGGGGAGGGGGCGAGCAGAACCGTGTGCGTTACGGACATGGTTCTGCAGCAGCTTCACACATTCGCCTCCTTCATGAAGAAGTTCCCACATGGAGAAACGATCCAAAAACATTTGTAAATTCCCGTCAGAGCCTGGAGCATGGAGACGGAATGGGCGATGGGCGGAATAGGCATTAGATGACTGTTGTGATATGGTGATAGGTAGATTATTTTATACATTTCAGAAAAAAGATTTACAACTGGCGATTATGATGTTTTTTTTGCGTGTGTGTTGATGACCGTCTACAACTGCCAATCGCCCGATTATGAAAAATAATAACGGCCCAGCCCTAGAAACGAGCAAAGACAGCGTGCACCATCATGATGGCAAAGGTTAAAGAAACAGGAAAAAGTTTTGTAAGAAAAGCAGAACAGAAACTAAAACATCCACATGTGATAGACACGTGAAACCCCGGATGGGAACTAAATGAAATAAAAACTGCTGTGGGCGTCACCTCTCTCTGGTCGTTGTCCAGGTAGAGGTGCTCTGCGTGCTGCTTCTGTCGGTCCTTTCTCCTCCACTGGGCGGGGGCGCTCCTCTTGGCCCACCTACAGCCACATGGATTCAGCCATCAGAGCCCACACCCAACACATGATCCTTAAGGGACCATATCGGCGTAAAATGGATTTTTAAACTTTTAATCGTCGGCACACATATTTCATTGTATTGTCTATTTTTGGTTTTGGAAAATTCAAACTATAGGCTTATCTTCAAATGATCTCACTGGCAATCATGAATTTTTGTCAGAGTTAGTTAATTTTGCGGTATTCTGTGTGTGTTAAGGCAATGGCGCATCCACCTTTTCAAATGAAATGAACAAAACAAAACTCAATAGTCCTGTATGTAAAACAATTTAAATAAAAATAGACAAGGTGTATTCTTAGCTGGATATATGTAAGTGTGTTAATGGTGTGGAATAGTCACTTGTTGCTGGTGGGTCCGGTGGAGAGCACGTCAGACTGTAGCCGTGGAAAGAAGCCCTGCTCGTAGCGCCCCTGGCCGATCTTCATGTCCAGCAGGTGGGGGTGCAGCGCCGTGTGGTCGATCTTGGAGACCCTCATCTCGATGGCCTTCTCTGTGGGGGAGGATACAGTTCTCAAGATCACAGGACTCAGTAGATTATTTTCTCTGCATTTCCTTGTTTGAAAAGATTTGAGTAGTCCTAACTTCTCTGGTCAGCTGTTTAAATGATAAAGGCAGGGAGAATTATTTACTGTAGCATCTTTAATAGGTCAGCGCATTAGGCTTATGTCAGGTTGCTTTTTGCAATCATACAGCATACAACAACAAAACAGTCCTACTAATGGTACTATGATAGTAATGCTTGTATAGTAAGAATCAGAATGTCAAAAATAATCTCACCATATTTAAAAATATATTTTGATCAAACCTGCCAGTAGAATATTTAGTCAAATTAAATGAATAATAAAAACTGTTGTGTTAGGAATAAGGAAATAACATCGGTGAGCTTAATTATAAAAGACTGAAGCAGGATTGAAAAAGTTAGAGATACATCACCAACAGTCCCTTCAAGTGTGGACAAATGTCATGCGTGTTATGTTACATATTACGTTGAATAGAGCTTCAGACAGTGCTTTCAATGTGTGGTGTTAGTCATGTGGAATTAGAGAACATGGTCAATAAAACCACATTCTTGCGGAAAATATGTTTACCAATTGCCTGACTTCACTGTCATCCTGACAGGGAAATGCATTACATCTTGCAGTCGTAGCTTGTTTGAGGGGCTTGGTTTCAAGTAAACCGTGCAAAATAAATGATTAAGAGAATATCTGTGATTTTCTGAGTGGTTGGAGAGGAAATTAAGCACTTCTGTTTTGATTCATGGAGCAGAGATTACTGAACAATATCTATTATATTTACTTTCTATCCAGTAAGAAAATACTGAATTGTTATGAGAAACACAACTTATCATATGAGAAATATGTGAGAAAAGAGTTCCTTCAGCAATCTGAGATTGACACGACAACCTTAAGTCCACAGTGATAGGTCCGCTGTAAATTCCAGTGTCAGAAGCTGGGATTCACACCATCAATGCCCAAAATATTGAGCTTAATCTGACTCGTTCACATCCGTGCTGAGAGCATTCACACCCACCACGAGGACCGGTGATGACATCAGACATAGTTAGAGGATGACGCTCACTGGGGTTAGTGGAAACTGCCATGGCTGCAATGCATTTTGGATCTCACAACAAGTGACGCAATATATGACAATGGATTAAAAACTGCTTTTATTTTGTAAGAATCCTGTCATATGAGTTGTTATTTTATGAGGTAGGAGTGAATGTATACTCTATTTGAAGTAAAATTTAAAAACTTTTTAATGTGGTTCCTGTAATGCATTGCAAAGCACATCCCCGGGACCCGCCACTGAGAGATTGGAAATGAGAAGAAATAATTACTAAGATGGTTGTCACTCTCTAGCCTAATGGCATGGGGTCCGGGGGCAACAAAATCTACTTTTTCGCATTGCTTTTCAAACAGGTTATCTGGAAATAAGGACAGTCAATTAAGTAACGAGAACAAATATTAAAAGTTTGATGCTTCAAAACTTTACACTCCATTTATAGAAGCGGTTTTGTTTTTTCTTACCGGCCTCTTCAATGTTGGTGCACTTCTGGTACATGGAGGTGCGTAGTGTGGGCGTGCGCACGTTGAGCATGCGGATTTTGTCCACGCGGGCGTCGAACACCCGCAGCGTGTGCTCTTTCTCCTCGTCGTCATGGCAGAGGATTTTACTATCGATGAAGGAGGCGAACATCTGCGTCTCCAGGAACCGGGACAGGAAGGGCAAATAGGGCTCCGGCTGGTCCGACAGGAAGGAAGCCTGGAGGGGACAAATTCACATCAGCGAAACAACAAGTATTACTAAATAACTAAATCAACTATTAAATATTTAATTAAATTAACTAAATTACTAACTAAGAATTAATTCCAACTCATTTCAACTCAAACACATCACATAATGAACATCCTGATACACAATAATTGTTCTGTTTCACGGAAAGGCAGGTACCTGTTCTGTACCATCACATGTATGGTATGTTGACTTACAGTATATTTTGTGATTGCATTATTCTTTTCTCCTAGGATCTAATGTTTGCTTACTTTGGGAAGTTATTTTTCATAACCAAAAATGGAAAAAGCATGAGTGATTGTATTTTTTTGTGTTACAGTTAAACACAGAGGAACAGACATGGTTTAAAGAGTAAAATATCTCACGCAGGCACTGGTCTCCTTGTTTTTAACCAGTGTGCGGCATCCAATATCGGATCATTTAAAATATCATGATGCCAATCCCTCTGGACTATTGGCTTGACTCCCAATGACAATAAAGGCATTCTGATTCTGATTCTGATCGAAAAATCAGGTTTTGATTTAAAAATACGAGCGTTGCGCTTTAATGACCACGGCAGCATGGCAGAGCACCATGTTTCGAATCATGTCCTCTAAAATACGGGCTCCACCTTGTCAAAGTTCTGCATCTGGTCGCGGTTGCTGAACCAGGACTCCTTGTCCTGGCTGGGCTGGATGACGAACACCTCGTAGTCTGCGAACATCTGCGTGAAGCGGTTCGCGAAGACCTCGCGCACCTGGATGTTGACCTGGTGCATCTTCAGCTCCTCATCGTCGCACTGGACGCGGAAATCCTTATTGGTGCTGGCATCCTCCCTCACATCCAGCTGATACATTAAAAACAACGAGAAGGATTCAGACGGATGGAAAGGTTATGAGAGTGGAGAAGCGATGAAGTAAATGAGAGCAGTGGAGTCGCCTCTGCTTGTTTGGAGGCTTATCTTATCGGCTGCCGGAGGAGCAGCTGAGTGGTGGGAGAGGAAATTAAGCCCTTGTTTTGATTCATGGAGCAAAGATAACTGGCACACATTCCTCCTTTAGTATCTAAACCAGACATTCTCATGTGGGGTCACTTGATTAGCAGACAAAGTCACGGGACAATTCAAAGACTGATAAAATGACATGTGATTGATATATTTATGGTGTAGTGTGGGGATGGTTTGAGGAGCCACACCTGACCTGGATCTGGGTGACTGGGTCAGGGTGGCTGCATACAAGCTGCTCATTGGTTGCGCTAATGAGCAGCAGGTTGAAACCCTCATCCACACACACACTCAGGATAGGAGGCCTGTCATGATATGTTCGATCTGCTCCTGGCTAATTCCACCGAGCCTCCTCTCTACAATAAACTGGTGTCTACAACCCATCGTTGTCTGTGTCTCTGTGCCGGAGGGCCCTGAAAACACCACTTGGGTGGTGTGGGGCAGGCAGAACTGCCACAGTGTTATTCATCAAAAAATTGTTAAATAGCTTTGAAATATATCACAATTAAGATCCCCTTTAAAGTCACCAATACAACCACCATTAGATGTCTGCATGTATGAGATAAACAAAGTCCTATAATACTTAGTTAATGATCCAACTGATTAACTATTTACCCCTTTAATTACCAGAAATTACAATTCAGCAGTGACTTCAGACAAGCGTAAGCGTCTGTGAGCCCCGGTCTCAAAGCTGAAAACCTAGGCCAAGACCACAACCACGGCCCTGAAGGGAAAGATAATGCTTGCTGCTCATACATAAGCCGATTAAGCTCTACATATAAAGACTCACTGGCTGTTAGCTAACAAGAGTGTTAAAGGCAATGTAATGGTAGAAATACAAGACATCAGATATAAGGAAGGCTTTAAAATTAAGCTTTTAGAAGTGAGTTCAAATGTCATAATGACACTGCTAGCCTGAGCAGTTCAGGCAGGGTGAGAGCCTAGAAAGCATTAGTCTTAAAAGTGTTATTTGATTAACATAATTTAGATGAAAATACAGACATTTGAGAAATATACAGAGTCAATATCGCCAGAATCGATATGATACAACAGGATAAGTCCAGGTGACATGGCCTCACCTTATCCAAACTCACACCCGTCCTCTTGACCAGGGCCTGCAGCCTGGCGATGGTTTCGTTCTCTCTCAGCAAGAAGGAGTTGAGGGGGGAGCCGGCCAGATTGCCGTTGCGCTTGTCGGAGACCATGTCGACAGAATGGAACCCCCGGTATTTGGCCTGGATCTCACTGGAGTGGAGATTCCCCTCCGGAGACACGCCGAAGGACGTGAGCACCTCTGAGATCTCCTGGATGAACTCCAGCTTGTTGGGAAACTGCGGCAGGTCCTCTGGAAGCTCAATGAAATGGTTGTCGATGTCCACGAAACACAAGTTGGCCTAAAATGAAACAATTAATCCCAGCATGATCATGAGAGACCAGAAGAAAATGAAACAGCTTAATATTTTCCTCCCATGGAGTTGGTTGAAACTAGTGGTCAACCGACTAAGTGGTCAGCTGATTAATTGGGCTGATGTTTGCACATTTTGAGATCATCCACATCGGCCTGCACTCACAAGGCCGATAAACAAAAAATGTCTGCAGACTAGTGTTATATATAAATATCAATCTTTCTAGACATATCGATTCTGAATATTTGCAAGGTTTCAATATTCATTTTCCACACTACGGATGTACAATTAAGGCATAGCAGCTGCGCTTCCTTGCTCTATCTTCTCTCTGACAGCGAGTTGACACACACCGCTGCAGCACCCACATAGCCCCGGCTTCACTCGTGTCATTTGCTCTGGTTTGTTATGATGGTAGCAGGGATTCCCCCAGAAAAGTTGTTTGTCCGGTGGCAAGTACGGGCCGAACAACGGCCTAACAGAGGAACGGCTTCCTCTCCAATGTCTCCATTATGCATGGAGTGGGAGACAGGCGCAAATTGCGCCACGATCCCTCCCTCAGAGGACACAGAGAGGTCCCGATATTGATTATTTTTGAGAGCTCTAATGCCTATAAAAGCATTTTTCATGCTTTATTGACAGTGTGGAGAGACAGGGGATGACATGCAGCAAATGGCCTTGCGCTGCAATTGAACCTAGGCTGCTGCAGCAAGGACTTAGCCTTAAAAATGGTGTACTCTACCAGGTGAGCCACCGGGGAGCCAAATGGGCTTTTTCAGAGATTTTTTATGAACGAACCCTATTTGTCCTCTTTTACTTTTCATATACTTTTCACATGTTAATAAATAACTGACAGTTTGGTTGAACCGGACGTTATCTGTAGTGAAATCATTTCGGACCCGCCTCTTTTATCTGATTGGCTAAGCGACCATAATGGGACATTGACGAGCGCCGCTGCTGTTTGGCTCTCGACCAAAAGAGTTGTGGAAAGCGGCGGGTGCGTCATACAGAGGATTTCAAGGTCTCACCCTCCGGTCCAGTAGATACTGATCGTATAGACCAGGGGTGGCCAACCAGTCAGAGACTAAGAGCCACTTTTTTACTGTGTTACTGCAAAGAGCCACATCATACACATGGCCACACATGAACATCACCCCATCCCTTCCTCACACACACACGCACACACACAGACCTCTGCTCAGCCAGACTTATTGTAAATGTCACACACCAACATGATAATGACAGAAATTGACTTCTAGCCCCCGCGACCCGACTAAGGATAATCGGTTGAAGATGGATGGATGGATGGAGTACTAAGACCACAGGCCAGTTATTTTCAACAATTAACATTGTGTGCACTGTCTCACACACACAAACTCTCAGTTCAACCAAGTCCACAAACAAAAATCTAACATTGTGTGCACTGTCTCACACACACAAACTCTCAGTTCAAAAAGTACTGTTGTTTATTTATTCATAAAGGGGGTAATTGGACTTCGAGTTTAATGATAAGGATGTATTTTTTTCATGTTGGGTCAATTTATTCAATAGTGTCCCTTAAACCCTAACCTTTAAGAATCAGTTTTGGCTCTTGCCTACCATACACGATCCGATGCTTTGGCCATCCACATATACCTGGGACTAGGTGTTCCGGAGCCCTGGTTACGAGGATCGAACCCGCTATCGGAGCTTGAGTTCAAAGCCACTACCATTGAGCCAGGACTCCTAAATGAAAGTACTGCGTTTCCGCGGTATACCTCTCACTTCAACAAAGTCCACAAACAAAAATATAATAATTAACAATAGCGTTTTTCTCTTACTATGCATGTTGCTTAGTGGGACTTCTGGCATTCCTTGTCTTGAACAATGCTCTTCAAATCTGGCTTGTATTCCGTTGTTGCCACTCGAAGCAATTCTTTCACATGGGTGTCAGTCAGAACAGATCGATGCTTTGGTTTCCACATGTTTTTGGGTAGAAAACACAGACTCGCAGACGTATGTTGACCCAAACATTGACAGTATCTTAAGCGCAGCCCGTTTGACATTGGGGCATTTTTCCATTGGCACACTTTTCCAGAACTCAATGGTCCCTTCCCTTAAAGCAGCTTTCAGTCGGTCCTCCTCCTGCAGCTCGCGAGTCGCGACACACACACACACACACACACACACACACCCCTCCAGCCTTCACAGTTCTCCATCGGACATGTCCGATACGCAACGCAATTCACCGGCCGATCCATCTTATATGTTGACTACTAACCATGTCAATAGTTTTGAAAATAAACTTCCAAAGCTTTTGGAATCTTATTTGGTGTTTTATTAGTCCTAATGCCGCGTTAGACGCGTTCCAGGCGACTGGAACGCGTCTATACGTTGACTTTGTATGGAGGCGCGCCGCCCCAGCGCTTTTGGTGTAAACGCGGCATTAGGTCTAATAAAACAGGCGTTAATGGGACATGACTCCTGCTGCTCTCCGCTTTGAGTAAATGAGGAAGTGATCCGCGGTTGAAAACGAGTGATACATCATAGCGATTTTATAATCATAATAGGGAATGAATGGCTGCGCTTTTTTTTTTTTTCTGAGTTTTTGACGCTTGTCATGTGAAAGCCCCTTAAGAGCCGCATGAAACCAGCCAAAGAGCCACATGAGGCTCGCGAGCCGCGGGTTGGCCAGGCCTGGTATAGAGGGTCCGGGAGCAAGCGAGCGAGAGAGAGAGAGAGAGAGCATCAATGAACTGTGCGCTACAATGAAATAAGATTTTACCCATTTTAATCAATGTCGATATTTTGATTGAAAAAAAAAACAACTTTAAAAATACTAATATAAAAAAAAAAAATACAATGCTTAGGCCCTGCGGGGGTTGGCAAGTGCAGAGGCTCTGTGAACGGTTCTGAAAGAAAACAGCAGGCGTGCTGTTTTGAAATACTTCGCAGTTGAGGCAAAACGTAAACCTTACTTAGGGCTGAGAGAATTGGAGCGGAATTTTTATTTTCTCCTCCAGACAGCGCTGCACCATGCGTGTGTTCCTGTGGCGGTTTTCCTGCCTTTTTATTTTACACCAATTTATTGTTGTGTGTTTCCTGCCAACAAACTTTTCAAACACAACTGAGTTAAGAGACAGGGTCCCGTTCTGTCCTGTTACAAACACAAACCCTGTGTGTCCCCACTATCCCGTGCCATGTCACACCGTCTCCCCGTTGCTTTCCGCTGCTTTGGGACTTAATTTATTAAAAACTTTGTAAAAATCTCTTTTGATAACTTTGAACAATAAAGGTTCAAAGAATCCACCCGAGCGTGTTTGATAAAAATTGGAGCAATGGCCTTTGGAGGAAATAGAAAAAATATGATTTTCATAAAATTCAAAATGAAAAACTACCCCCGGCAAGCTACGTTTCATTGTCACAGTTGGAGGCCATGAGAAGCTGTATCATCTGACACATCTGACCATCCAGCCGGATCATCTGATCATAGGACAAACAGGATGTGAGATATGGCCATGTGAAAAGTGTGATTTGACAGAACAAAACATGCACGCTCTATGACATCTGGCCCTCTGGCTCAACCTGCGTAACCCAAACTGAATATATCTAATGTAAAATTGTCTGCTGAGTCTAAAAAATCACGTTTTTTTAAATCGGACCTAGCGTTTACAAGCAATGCATACTTCCTGACTATGCAGCGTTTTTGCCAAGACGTTTCTTTCTGCGGTGGCCATTTTTTGTTTGGACTTTCTGAACTTTTGGTAAGTTTGAACAATAAAGGCCCAAAGACTCCAATAAACCTGGTTTGGTTGAAATTGGACAAATGGCCTAGCAAATCGGTTTCCCATGAGGAGCTACAACATAAGACACCACACACATGACCGTAAGTCACACCGCATGGGAGATTTGGCCAAATCAATGTTGCATCATTCAGATGATGACTGTAGCGCAATCTTTTTTTGATTCATCTCGGAATTTCCATCCACCAAATTCCATGGAGATCCGTCAAATTTAGCCTCGCCTTTAGGCTACTGAATGTTGATGGGACTGTGGTGGCCATATTGTTTTGACAATCTACTTCATATTTCTTGAGCCAATAGAACCTTCGTCCACAAGTCTCCTCAACTTGGTTGCTTTGAAATGGGACACACGGTCTGGGAGTAGTGACAATTTTCATAAATGTTTTAGTATAGTATATATTCCTTTTGGCAGTAGATTCAGTAGAGGACACTAGACTTGGAAATCGAGTTTTGTGAAAATTGAACCAAGTGTTGAGAAGATACGTCTACTTCCTGTTTACGCTGCAATGTCGACAATATGTTTGCACCTGTGGCGGCTATATTGAGAGGCATCAAGGCAAGTCGCATGGGAGAAGAAAGTGGTGGCGTGTCTCACAGAGGAATACAAAGCACCGGAACGCGGATATTTCAATCAGCAGCTCGGGCATGGCACCGAAATGAGGCATTGAGTTGTAATTTGGTCCGGTAGGTATTGATTGTAAAGGAAACGGTTTCGGTACCCAGCCCAATTATTGATACCTTTTGAATTATTATTATTAATAGGGGTGTGCATCTCTCCCTTATAAGACGATCTGATACTTATCTAGATACACGGGCTACGATATGATTCAGGGACGATACATTTTATTATAGAATGATTTGGTTCGATTTGGTCCCAATTCGATTTGATGTAATACGATGCAATCTGATACAGTTGTTCACATTTGTTTAATGTAGACATTAATTCTCTATTATAAATCAAAATAATTAAGCCAATTCTATAAAAGTATATCTTAAATATCTGTCGATTTTTGTTTTGGATTTGGTCTGTACTGAAGTGCATCAAACCTCACCCGAAGAAATTCCTAGCACATTAAATGTACCATGCGAAAATAAACCAATTCTGATTCTAAAAGTGGCATTGCTTACCTTCAAATAGATACATTTCATAAAAGACCAGGGAATCCCAAGTATTTTTGTTACTTTATGGCATTTAGATATAAAATTGAATATATTGTGATTCTGATATAAAATTATATAATATAATATTGTAATGACACTGGATGCGTTGGAGTATTGTTAATTGTCAGTTACAATGTGTTTTACTGCGGGCGGTTCACAAGTCTCGAGAGAGAGGGAATGTGCGTGCGTGTGCGTTCTGCTGCGAGGGTGTGTGTGTGTGTGTGTGTGTGTGTGTGTGTGGCGAGATGGAGTCGGAGAGAGAGAGAGAGAGAGAGAGAGAGAGAGCGAGGGAGATGTATTCGGTTATCGGTTCAAATGTGTTTAGTTGTCGGTTCAAATGGGTTCCGTTGTCGGTTCAACAGTGTGAAAGTAACATGACTTGTAACGTAAGACAAGTGAGTCTTCCACAGCAGGTTAGTTTATACTTAAGTAGAACTAGCAGCAAAGCTTCAGTCAACCGAATTGTAATTTTCATGGCACATTTAGGTAAATCCAGGGGTACGCGTATCGATGTAGTACTTCAACGTTAAAACCGGTTACAAAATTCGTAGTGGTGAATCGTTACACTCCAAATATTAAGATATATATATACTTTTTTTTATATATATATATATTTTTTTATTTTTATTTTATTTTACCTCTTTAATTGTACAGAATTGCGCATATGGTAAATAAATACTATTGAATCTTGAAAAAAGAAAAAAGTTTTGAAAATGTGTCAAATTTTGACAAAGTAAAGTAGGTTTTATGCCCTCAAAAAGGATGGCTAAAAATAAGTTATTTCAAAGTTATTTCCTCTGTTGAAAGAACAGTGAAGTGCCTTTGAAAAGGTACGTGGCAAAAGATGTGTGCATGTGACTTTTGTTGAGTACCTCCTGCGGCAGCTCCAGCTTGGTCCGATCGTCCTGTCCATTGGAGTGCAGGCCCATGAGGTAGGGCACGGGCGCGTCCAGAAAGTGGAGCAGCGACGCCGGTAGAATGGGGACGTAGACGTGCTGCCACTGGAATGGAAACATTAAGGCTGTGATGCTCTCGGCCACCGTCATCAGCCTCTGGTAATCTGTTACGCACACATACACAAGAAGGCATTGGAATCAAATAACAGGCAACAAATCAATAACATATCAATAATCAAAACAGAAATCACACACCTAAAAAAGCACAATTGTTCCTCAAAACAGAAATCAGATTAGACTGTACATTCCTGCTTCACACGCTGCTCTGCAGAAGTTGCTGTCTTTGCCAGTGGAGTTATGTAAGTAATAATTGAGTGTCACGACAAACATAACGCATCATGGAATTTGTCAATACATGCACGGTAGGCTGTGTTTCACTGTTTTGATGTTTAAAATTTTTGTTATTATATCATTTATATAATTTTGGAAAATCTAGCACATAATTACACAGCAGTCAACCACCTTCCAATGACACAGGCATTGGAACACTGTGCCAGGTGTATTTTTATATTGACTGGAATAACAAAGAATCTCCTTTTTTTTGTTAAGCTTTTTATTTTTTTCTGTTATGGTCTGTACTGGAGTACACCAACCTCACCGGAAGAAGTTACTCATATATGTAAATGAACCTGGCGAAATAAAAAAAGCTATTCTGATTCTGATTAACTTTTTTGAGGATTAACAAACCCTTTTTTAAGAAACCGACAATAGGTAAGAAGTTAAGGTAGGCTGATCCTTAAGGATTGCGGATATGGCCAAAAAAATCAAAGTCATATGATTTGACATGATAGGTTCTGTATCGTCTCCTGGTTGTTAGCATCAGTTCCTCAGTATGGTTTAGGTTTAACCACGGAAGGAATTTAGGTCAATGATCAATTAACTCTTCTTTTGCCATACATCAGCTCTGACTCATGCACACAATCTGACACTTATGTCACGTGTTTGTCATTCCTGCCAGACTCTGTTCTGTCTTGTTTATCTGCATTCCTGGTCTATCCAAACAAGGCAGCAAATATTCAGCACCAGCTCCAGCTCTGTGCTGTGCCAAAATAACTCCTAGCGCTTCCATTTGGCCACCCTCTGGACCCCTCGCCAGGCCCAGCGCCCCTGATTTCCTCTTTCCCAAAAGGCTATAGTACCTTTCCCAGACTCCACACAAGAATACTAATAGAGCCCATCTCCATTAACACTGAAGCACAAAAGAGTGGAGATGTGGCCGTGTCTATAGTTTCCATAAGTAATTACCCTGTTGTTTTCCCAATGATAGGGTTGATTTTGTACAATAACAGCAGTATCACAGGATCAACACAGGATCAACACAGGATCCCAGGACTCTCTCTACCACACTATACTAGACGATTATGTCAATTTAAATTTCCCCTTGGTGATGAAATAAGATCACTAATCTAAATCAAATCTAAAAGAATATGATGAAAGTCGGTGTGAGGCATTTTTATTGGATGAAATAGAATAAATACGATGGTACCAATCAATCTCCATTCAATCTGCCATTGCTATAATATAATAGTAAAAAGAGTTGGATTTGGGGGCTACGTTCCAATTTCCTAAAGTGGTAGGAATAAAGCTTGCTCGAGAAATAAAGGAAAGAGCAGGAAAGGTTCAGGAATAATTATTCTCTCTCTAATGGGAAAATAATAATAGAAGCACTGGAGGAAATGTTGTGGGACTAGGGTGGTGGCAGACAATAGTCTCACTATTAACAGTTCAAAGTTGAAATCTCTCTCCAGGTAACACCGTACAAGGCATTGTGTCTGTGTACCTTTATTTCCACAGATAACAATCAGATCCCACAGAGGGATGGAAGGAGATAAAAATAAAAACAAGCCGCTGCTTCCCAATCTGTCCAAAATGATCCACTTCTAGTCGTCCTGGATATTCCCACCAGCTTTACTCGAGCCGTGAAAGGGAAAGGATTCTATTCAAAGATACGTACGTGGGCAGGAGTGTGGGAAAGTTGCTAGAATTCCGGCTAGTCTCTTTATAATCTGAATTATGCCGTATTTCAAGGGCCCAATACACAGACACAGGAGTCTCCTTATTTGTCAAGCTTCCCTTCCCAAAGTGTGTGTTTGTCTTTTTGTGCTAACAATCCCCTGTCTCTTCTCAGTGGAAAGTCTCCAAGGCTTAAGTGTACACAACACTCTTCACACACTCTGCAGTGATGAGCCTTGTGGGGGAAAGGCGGGGATGATGTCACCTCCGACCAATAATAATCATCCTGCAACACTGCCATCCTCCTCGTCCAGGGGTTGCCTAGTAACACCACAGCTTTGCCATTTAAGAGCACCCCCCCAGCCCGTGGCATTCTGTAAACAATTTACCTTCCCTTGTCCCTGTAATGGATCCAATCACCATGCCTGCACTTGCATCCCGAAATCTAAATCTCCTGGTTGCATGAGCATTAACACATGAATACATAGTCCAGAGCAATAGGACCACCAACTTTTCAAAATGAGTCTCAGTGGCTTTATTTCAAGATATAATGATTAGCAGGAAGAAAAATCTGTGAAATCATCATAATCATCTTCTGCTAAAGAGTTGCAAGGCACCCATTTTCCTATAAAACAAAAAGCTCAAACACCCCTGTGTGATTATGAATCCCGCTGACAGAATCCCAGCATGGGTTTTGAAGCAAAGTGTCGGAAAACAAAAACAAATAAGAGCTGATCTGAGCTAACAAACACTGCCCGTCGCAGCATACTGCGGCAGACAGGCCTGTTTAACCCTTTAATGTTTTAAACTGTGCACACCACAGTGTTTTCCCTATAAACGCACAGGCCTGGCAGAGAGCCAAGCCAACAAAACCCCCAGCAGGCCAAAAATAATGGCACTGTCCCCCCGGAAATACATGTATTACATTTTGGTTTTTTTTAATTTACATTCCATTTATGCTATTTAAACACAAGCACAAACTAGGGATGTTAAAATGTGCCGACTAAAAGATCAACTTCTTTGCGTCAACAGTAAAATCACAAATCTTTTTTTTTTTTTTTGCAATGGCCTATTCAAAACATTATAAAAACCTTACTGTTTTCCAAAATAGCCTATTCAAAATAAAATAAAAAAAACGAACTGTACTGTTTTTGCCAAATGGGAGCGGGAGCGAGTGTGCGAGTGCCCGTGGCGAATCTGCACCTGCACAGCCGCCGCGGTGCGTCCACACAACTTGTGATTTCCTTTGATGGCAATCTATCCTTAACTTTGAGAATTTACTAAATAAATTCAATTCCTCACTTTTGGTAGGTGAAAACAGACCTCAGAAACAGGGTGCAAGGAAAGCACTTGGGGGCCTGCATGAAGATTTCAATAAATGGGCCTACTGTGGCAAAACTTCCATATCCTGATGCCATGGTGAAATTTTTCTCCAAGCCAAGGAAAATAAAGTGCAGCAAAGAATCATGCACACTGTATTCACGACGTGCTAATGTTTTGCAAAGTAAGGTAATATAATGTGTAAGGTTATACAGCTTATTTTTATGCAATAAATGCAGCTTATACAGTATATGCATAGAAATTGCCACTGCGGCATCTGACCAAAGCCAAACCAATATGCCATCCGGCATTTTCGGTGCGTACCATCAGGCCTGAAAAAAAATTCTAGGGGAAACACTGCGGCAGGGGGTTAGCATTTGCACAAGCCGGGCTTTACTTTGCACGGCATTAATGGACCTATTCAGCAGCTTACATAATGTGATGGAGGAGAGTTCTTCTCAACATACAAAATATGTGCCAAGTAACTGTAGCCGCGAGCAATGTTTTCAGATCTTATACAATCACTGTCTGTATGTTTTAAGATATTTTTCTTTCAGTTGGCTTCCAAGCCAAAAGTCCAACAACAGTACAATGATGTCATTGGTGTTTGCTTTTCAAATAACCATGTCTCTTTTAACAGGATTGAATGGAGTACAGAACTATCTCCCTAAAACATAACAGGGCCTTCTAAATAGCTTTAAGACATAGGGATTGGATCTAGAGATTCATTCAGGAAATGAAACATCCGATCAATATTAGGCTAATTTCCTCAATATAACGATGGGTTACAGTAAAGGGTAAATGTTAATATTTGGATTTTATGAGATTGAGATCATCATCATCTGTATGTTGTGTTCAAACTAGGGCTGTCCCAATTACATAATCAAGCAATGATTGAGAAAATTATGAGATCCCATAATGATATGCAAATGTCAAAAGGTAAGTGCAATCAATGTGAGAATGTTACAGCAAATAAAATGCAAATTTGACACGAAAATCTACCCGAATGGCTACCCAATGGCTTGTTCTGATGTTCAATGCCAATAAGTGGCTCTTCTTCATGAAGAGGATGTGTATTATTACACTGTCATCCGCTTATACTATAATAGTAGCATAAAATGACAAAATAAAATTGTCAGCTTATATTCATTCAAATCATGACGCCTCTAGTTTAAACATTCACTTCACATAACTTTTCTTCCCTCTGTCTCTACAATATATAGCTTTCGGAGGTCGATATTCACCATTTGGCGTCTTCTACGAAAAAGCTAATTGACGAATTCCACGTCATTTTTAAAAACTAAAAGCAACATAAGTAAAATACTGTTTTTCTGTAACAATAAAAGTGACAATTAACTCTCAAGCGTAACCAAGCTACTCCCTCCATGCTGTCTTGCTACTTACGCTGAGAGTAGAGCAGGATCTGGATCTCCAGCAGGGCACAGGTGAACAGCTGTAAAACGTTCTCCACCCCAAGCAGCTCAAACATCTCACTGATGGCAAAGTCAAAGAGCGGCAGCTCGGCGGTGCTCGGCCTCTGGCACACCACCGGCCCGTAAACGCCTGAGAATTTGAGGGAGCGTCCCGCTGGGGGCAGAGGAACCTCGTAGAGGATGTTGTAGATGTAGCTCTCCAGGGGCAGCGGGGGCGGCTGGGGGGATGTGACGGCCTGGTGGAGCTGCTGGAGCACCTTCCTGCTGGCCTGGGCGAAGGCCATGGGCGCGATCAGGCAAATACACTTGGACACGAACAGCGTGTCGCGGCTGATGTCGTAGGAGTTGAAGCGCTGCAGGCGGGAGATGGCGGGGGCGGCGTGAAGCATGGGGTGGGGCTTGGGGAGCTGGTGCGGGAGGGGAAGGCGATGTTCCCCGGGACCCGGTCCCGGTGGGGAGGTGGGGGTGTGCAGAATGTCATACTGCTCGGCGTTGTGCATGTGGTAGAGGGTCTGCATGGCGCTGCAGATCTGCTTGCTGGTCACCTCCTCGAAGAAGGTGAGCGCAAAGCCGTAGGTCCGAGAGCCGTCCTCACGTGTGATGATGAAGGAGTGGAACTGAGGCTCGCGAGTGTCGACCTGCGTCCGGAAGGAGAGCCCCTTTGGCATACACAACTAGGGGGTCGAAACAGAAAGAAAGACTGTGAGTGTGGAGAAAAGGCCCAGAGGAGGCGGGTGTCAGAGATTAAAAGTCTTATAATAGAGGTCATTAAGTATTCATAGAGGCCTGTGTACTACCACACTAAACAAGATAAATTGACAAATTACCATGCCCACTGCATCCTGGTCAAACGGACTCCACTCAACATTCTCTGGATAGTGTGCTAAAACTTTGGACTTGAAGGTTCTCCGCAGTGGACTCTGCTCAAAGTTCTCACCTGAAAGAAGAATATACACGGTAGAGAGAAAGAGCGAGAGGAAACAGGAAGGAAAGGTTAAGGACAAGATCCAAAGAGTCAACAGTAGGAGAGGAAGTCCAGTCAGAAGCAGGCTGAGTGCAAGACACGCGTCCAGGGAGAAAGGAAGTCATCAGTTTGGTTTTGAGAGAAAGCTAGTAGTGCATCATACGAAGCTGTCAACTGCATCCAAGCATGGACGATAATGGATTTCCTAAGTGATCGAATAAATCGCAGGTAATACTACAGATTAATTTAATTCTAAAACTTCCCGCTAAACCAATTTAAAAAAAGAGTATCTAAAAAAATAAGAATTAAAGTATCTAAAGGTGAATGCTTTTGTGACAGCTTCGATGGCAATACTGACGAAGCCACCCACAAAATAATCAGTCAAAAAAAGCACAATTGAAGTTGATTTGAACCCAGACTGAAGCAGAAGTGATGCACACACCAAGGCATGGTTGAAAAGTCATTCAGTGTAGGGGGAGAGTACACATCGACCAAGCAACACCAGCGCAGTTTGCACTGGGCGTGTTCTTGTGTGAGAAACAGAAGCGTGATTGTCAAACATCGGCTTGTTGTTCAGTTGCTGCTTAAGGATGAGAGGGAGATGGGAGGAAGATGGGAAAAAGACATGAGGAGAGATAAATCAGAAGGGGGCCAAAAAAAAGGAGGGAAGGGCAGCCCCCACACCTGTGCAGAAATGCAATGTGAAGACTCAAAGAGTTTTGAGATAACAAAAGCTGGTGCTGTGAAAGGGAAGGGGGTGCCAGGTTTAAGGTTTAGGGGGGAGAAGCTGAGCCAGGTTTAACAGGGGAGGAGTGTGTGGAGGGAATGTTACCTTCATTTGCACTCGCCAACTTTCCTCTGTCCCCATCTCTGAATTTAGTAGCCTGTATATACTCGCATAAAGCTACACAACAAATAAAACAACAGTATTAATAATCGGTTGTTTCTAGATGGGTAGCGCATCACTTCTCAATACCATACCATACACCATACGATACATGACTCAAATTCTTACTGAGCGCAGTTTGTAGTCAGACATGTCTTCGTGTAATCTAAAACCTGGATTTGGAAGGGGTTAGGCTTGTCTGTTGACGTGGTTATAAAATCCCTTGTCTTCTGTCCAGATTCCATAAAGCTCTGAAAACATCAGAGCCTTTGGGTGATTGAAACAAACCCATACACTGTTTGTTTTACGTTTGGCTCATTTAAGCTAATAATCGGGATTGACCCTATTTCCAACCATGGCAAATCTTTTTTAATAGCCATGGTTTTGATTAGAAGACAGTTCTTCCCACACTGGGGAGAAAGTAGCCCTGGGCACAAAGACAAATGTTCCAACCTTCGTCATGAAATTGACTCCATTTATTATACTGTGGCTTTACCGTTCGCTAAGCCTTCCAATCCAATTATAAAATAATCACAAAGGCATTTGTGCTTCCTACTAAAATCACCACAAAACATTCATTTCAAACAGGTATTCATTATGTCCACTTTAGAATCAAACACACACACACACAAACAGGAAGGGAGCATGTTGCAAGGCAGAGGAAGCCTCTCTCTGTGGTGTGGGTAGGATCCAGGCCTCCTCCAGCCCTGCTGTCACACTCCCACGAAACATAGCACATTCAAACCAAAAGTGATCGTGTCATGCACGCTCTCTTGTCTTTGCTCGTGACATCAGATCAGCTTCACGGCCCAAATGTGGCTGCTCAGCGAGCCCTTGGCATGGCTTAGCTTTCTATTTATATTGTGGATATGTTGTAGATGCAGCGCGCTGACTCGATGGTGATCTCACAAAGAGGTGGTGGTGACTCTCACAAGCGTCTTTCCTGATAACTGAGGTAACTAGTTGATTGTACAGGACTAATCCACTGGCAGGCAATTAAATGAATAACCCATATTGTCATTCCTATTTGTCTCTATTTAAATTTATTTCAAATGAATGTCATGTTTCTTATTGTGTGTTTGTATACAAAAAAAAGCAATTTACTATTTTAGGCTAACAGAACATAGACTTTGGACAAAATACTATTACTATTACAACCCTGTGGGTACATCTAAATTGAATAACAGCATACCCATAAATGAAAAACGAGCTAGTTTATTTTGGTGGGTTTTTTGTTTTTTACCAGAAAGGTTTGATCCCACCTTGCTTACAACCATTTAATTATTAAGGATATAATGTGATTTGATGAGCTAGTTATTTTTACGATGCTCCATTTGCTTATGCATAGGTGTTTCTCCAATGCTCCTCATTCTGTCTTTAAAATTAAGAAAAATAAACTGTAAAGCAATACGTCAAACTTTGGAAAATAACTGTCAAAAAACAAGAATGCAAAATGAATGCAAAAAGGCACGACCAATTTAGTTCAGTAAACATGGGCTGCCAGCCGCCGCACTGGCCTGTACTTAAATAAAACACTGCATATTTGAGTTGAGGAATTGTGTTGCAGATGCACATATGCAGCTGATATTTTTCTGACCCGAAAGATAGAGTGCTGAGCTGCACCATTCATGGAGTGCTCAGGAAATCCAAAACGGTCATAATCACACCGCGGTCAAGTCTCTTATCTAAATGGAGAAGATGAGTCACTTCATCTCGGACGTTGGTCTCACACAAGACAAGTCAAGATGAAAACTTGTGCCCAGGCTAATGCTAGCCAACTCATACGTTCCTTGCATTAGTTTGTTTAAACAGTGATAAAAGTGTTAAAAGTCGAGCTTGAATAGGGAATGAAAAGACATAAGTATAAAAACATTTTAACCCATACCAAAAAAAAAATCTTTATAAAATTACATTGCTATGTACAATATGTAAGCTCATAATGAGTAGCTGGGAACTGATCTGATGAAAGTCTTTGGACTCAAACGTTAGCGGCAATAAATGTTGATTTTACAAGGAGAAATACTGGAATCATTTCTCCCCCACACCTATGCTGAAAGTTATTGCTGGGTGGGTCAAAACAATATTGACTGGAAAATGAAATGAGATAAGAGTTTTCTAGGTAAGGAGGAATGAAGTTATATAAATAAATATAGAAATCAATGAGCCAGTAAGGGGATCCAAGAGAAAAACAACCGGGTAGGTTTTACAATCTCAGCTTTCTGAAAAGTATTAAACACATTTTTGTTTTATTATTGTGACTTCCTACCTCCCTCTTTAAAACCCACTATGTTGAATAACAGTTCAATGATAGTTGTTCCTGAAAAGGGTTTTTACGTGTCTTTTCATGCCAAATGCAGTTTTGGGTGACCTGACATGAACCAACAGCCATTGTGACTTAAATGAATGTGGATCTTGATTTCCTTTTAAATCGAAACAGCGGTTTTGGGATTTCCTCGGTGGCGGTCAGCCCTTTGCTGCAGCGCAGGAGAGAGCGGGACGGACAAACTGAGAGGTGACGAGGGACCCTGCCTGCATAATCAGTTTCATAACGTACTAAGCTTCCTTTTCAGCCACACAAGCCTGAAACCTCTTTAAAAGACTGTCCTTCTGCTTTCAGTCAGCAAAACGAGAGAGAGCGAGAGCCCCGGGGAGCTTTAGTTCCTTTAAACAAAACCTATTCATGTCATGAACCGTGACCTGAACACAGAGCTGGCATTTCTTCTTACGGATCTTTTTAATACCAGCGAGCCTGTCCAACAAAGTCAATGTGGTGTACATGTTTGAATCGGGGAATGGGTTTTTGATCAGCATCACTTTTGAACTATAGGAAAAGTATTGATTATCAGAACTGTTTATTTGATTGAAGGGGTTTATAGAAGAGCATCCAGAGAGCTTGTGGATGACGAGTGATGGATGATGAGTGGTAAACCAGGCTATTTACTGCACGCATCACAAAAACGTACCCGCAAGGTAACAAGCCCCTATCTTCAGTAATGACCACTTCCTCACGCTGCAGTTTTATATCCCCAGGTTTATAACACAGGAAGCGGCGCATCAAGTCGTAGCAGATCAAAGCCCTTTAGCCTTTGAAGAAATAGCCAAAATCTACAAGAAGGAATCCTTTTGAATCCTCGCCTGGCCAACTTCAGAAGTTGGGCAGGCAAGATAAACGTAGGTGTTCCTGTGCTGCACCCACAGACCATTCAAATTAAACCCAGTTATAGGGGGGTGTACTATTACCTGTAAATGACAACCACCCAGTGCAAGGAAACCACAAGATCTGAAAGCAGCCTGAGACTTCTCTTTCTTTCAAACAACCTTTCAAAGCGGAAGAACTTCCTTATTTTCAGAATTGATTTGAGATTCACGGCACAAGAACAGTTACGACAAAAGTTTGAACAAGCAAAATGTACTCACTATTAAATGATAAAATGGAAGCCTGAACCAAACATTGAAACTTTATTACTTGGCATGTCTAACCATCTCAGGCAGCCTTTTCACAGACTAAAGAACTGACGAGGTCAATATCCAGATGAAAAAATGCACTATCCCACCTTTAGAGCTCATACGGGTTTGACGCATTCTACATGACCAATGGAAGGGGATGAGGCTGTCAAGGGGAAGATCATGTTCCACAAGTTTATTACCCAACAATTGCAAACAGTTTCCCTCAAAATCTGACAGGTTACAGGTATTTACAGCATTGAAACCAGTGCAAATAATGTGATTTGATATTTCATTGAATCACTTAGAAGCTGTCAAGTGAACTGCAAATTTCCCCTCTGATTTGCCTGATTTCTCCTTCAAATATTAAAATGCACAAAACAAAACCACTTTTGCTGTGCAGCTAATCAAGATTTGCTTTGTCACGGACAGCACAGGACGTCCATGTAGATTCCACAGGCTACACAATTAATCAAGGGCAGACAAGAGATTAAAATATCTCTCAGCTTTCTGGAGGGTGATACAAGAAGGTGTAGGAATAGAATGTTCAATAAGGTGTAAGCCTTCCAACAATCTGTCACGATAAAGACAAATTGTGCCTAGAAACACCTGTAAAACATCCAATGAATCTCCTGAACACACCCCATCTACCACTGACATTTTAAAATGGGAGATCCAAAGGCTGACCTTAAATGGAAACAAGAACATAACCGTGATCAATTATGAGCGAATTATAAGCCCAAACCCAAACTGTGCGCTTAATACCGATCAATTCATTCATTTGTTTACTGAAATGGATTAAATGAGAAAGAGCGCCTCGGAAACTCAAAAGGATGTTTAGCATTTGAATAGCTGGAGTCTGAGTGTGCATGCACATGTGCTAGTATAATTCAGCTGCCTGTTCGCTATGTAGCCTGTGAGGCCAGGGAGGGAGGTTATACATATGCTAATCAGGGCTTAACCCCCGTCTCCAACACTTAAGAGTTCAGACATTAAATTTGCCATTTCTGACTGTATAAATCTGCAATGTTTCAGTTTGATGTCGTAAAAGGGAAAATAATTAAATCCAGAATAACAAAAATACACTCCTCCCATACAGTAGAGGTAGCCTGCATACACCGCTCAGCCCTGGGTGCTGTTACTCAATGATTATATGTTTAATCATCATTAGAATTATCAATATCAGCCTCTGTGTCTCTATGGTCACTTATGGTTAAAATAATTGTCACATCAACCTTACTTAGGAGCACAACGGATCACGAAAGTCACGGTTCAGATCTTATCACGGTTTGGAGTCACGGATCTGATCATTTCTCGGATCAGCAAAAAAAAAAGGGGGAGACAAATATAACTTTGCTTTCATTTATTCTCTAGAAAACTTAAAGTAAGGAACTTTTGCCCATGGTCTTAAATGAAAACAACATTCAAGATGCCCAATGTTAAAATAAAATTTTAAACTATATTGAATATTCAATAATCAATTGTTAAATTAAAGTGCAATATGAGACACTCGTGATACCTTCCCATGGCTCTGAATGTAAAAATATGATTAGATCCGCCCCCATTAACGGAATTTAATTACAATAAGAAGCCAGTATCATGTTTAATTTCTCACGTTTATAACAAACTACATTTTGTAGAGAAGTCTGATTCTCTCAATCTCTCAATCGTATTTGTTTGCTAGCAAATCTTGACCGTTCCAATATGGCGGACCGCAGACGCATAGCGGCGACATTTTCTTCACGGTATATCGTAAAGTAGTATTCATTGCACTTCAGAGTAAAACGCAGCATGCATCTGTCTTGTCTATCTTCTTTTCACTGCAACTCTGCATCAAGATTTATGAAATGATTACTTTAACAAGTAACAGTGGCAGTAAAACTGCATTTGACTGTGATGGTTAAATTTTGCAATTGATCCGCGGTTCATATACGAGCCAGACCGTTGGGGGGGGGGGTGACCCGTCCAGATAACGGACCAACTCCATCCCATGACACCACTAAAGTTAATGCCCCTATGCACTCCCCATTATTTGATTGATCAGCCATCCCACAAAGAGAAGGTTTGGTCCAATATGGTCCAATGAAAGAGCGATTTTAACACATTTTTACAATACAATACAATACATTATTGTTATAAAACATTAAAAATGGCAAAGAGAAAGCCAAATAAGTAGTGAAAAGCTATTTGATTTGATGATAGTGGTGAGTGCTATTTTCAGGCAAGGAATTCACTTATTGCATTATTTGCTTCACCATGCCTATTTCATAATCGCCCCATTCTGATAAATTCATCAGCCACTCCTGATGAAGATACCGCTGCATTTTTATTTGGGTTAAGGTTCATTTTGATGAGGTCAACCATGGTTAATAAAAGCACCAGGAAACTACCGATAACTATCAGAATCAGAATCATAATCAGAAATTCTTTAATAATCCCAGGGGGAAATTACTTTTGTTACAGCTCCAAATCTACATACAACATATTTACATACAACATATTTACATACTTTACAACTGTACTTTACAGTTACAACTAAATGATGTTCTTCCTATTCACTATGTAAAAAAGGCGGGACGAGCAGGGCTATGTTCTTGGACCCTTGTTGTTCCTGATCTACGTATCATTCCTTTGACAGCCGGGTGTTTTGTGAGCCTATGCAACCAACTCCATCTCATAATGCAAATATAGACAAATATTTACATTATGAGATGTAGTCGAGGCAAATATAAAGCTGAAGCAAAAACTGGTAAAAAATATATTTTGCTCAAGCTTAAAACGAATCACATTTAAAAAAATACTCATAATACAAAAAGTAAAATGGGAAAATTTCACAACTGCTGAAAGTCAGCTTGTAGCTCGAGCGGAGTGCTGAGTTGTTTTGCAGCCAAACCTCTAGTATCCCCCGCTGAGAGGCTTTTGGGTTTAGGGCAGTAGACAGTTCCTTAAACATGACTAAAGTTACAACACATAAACAGCAAAAAAGGTCACTTGAGCATCTTAAGGAGCCTAATTGACCAGCTTGATATTATCATGGGTTCGATTTTACAGCCTGGATACTTTCAGAGTTCGCGAATATGTCATTCCTCTGCTTGTCTTGTTTTTTAGTCATCTCTTTAAATGTGAAACAACATGAATATAGTCTTGACGATCACTGGCAGAATATAGCACAAAAATACTGCTTCAGAAAAAATATGAATATTTTTATATGGCTATATAAATTCCTTACAACAAATTTAGCAATGAGCTGACATTGGAGGACAAAATCAGTAGTCAGTATTTAAGTACAAGTAGTATTTTTTGTTCTACTTTCAATCAAAAAAAAAAAAAGCTAGGTGTCTCGATTTATATGATCTTATGTGACCCAGAAAGATTTCCTCACAATTTCTGCTCCTCTGTTCAAAACCGAAACATCTGTTCAACGCAACAGACCTGAGCTTCTACTACAGCCAACAGATTGTCAGCATAAGGTTTATTTATTGATGACCACACAGACCATAACTGTATTTTTTGTGTGCAGGTTTTAATGTTTTCGTATGTTCACAGATGCACAGGGAGGGGCTGTCATGTTCCTCTGATTTGTGACACAATGTAAAAACGTGTTGTCTAAACCTAAAGAGACGTCTTGAAAGAACTTCATATGTTCACTGTGCAATCAGAAACATACTGTTCAATTTAACTTAATTTATTTAATGTAAAATTTGATTGGTAAAATGTTGCTAAATTAGGCTCCGCTGCGCTGCTTCCTTCCCAGAGGATTGTGGCAGCAGGAAGATCACTTTTAGAACCAGTGTGGACTCACCAAATGTTTTCTTTCTGAAGGAAATATATTGGCCCATCAGGCCTATCTGTGCCAGTCTAATAAGACAAGACGAGCATGTGGTGCTTGGTTTGAGTGGAAGGCCTGTGGTTAGAGACTCTAAAAACCACATAATAACACCATTATTAAGAAATGTGAAATAACTTTACAAAGGATCCTATCATTCAAAGTCCATCAGCATAAGTCAAAATGACAAATAAACCAAGGTCAACAAACCAAAATGTCAACCATCTTTAAAATAGTATACACAAAAACACACAGATATTGTGTTACACAATATCTGTGTGATTTTGTGTATGCCTTGAAATGTGTTGAAAGTTGTAGCGTTTATTGTATATCTGAACAACATTTAAACTAAATTATTATCATCAAAGACTGTACTACTGCACAAATACTGCACTGATTTTGAAATGGTCCATTATTAGTATTGGGTCCATTATCCTTTTACAACATAACATCATAAGTGTTAAACACGTTTGCATGAAAGACACTGCCCTATCTTGTTTGTGAAATTTATGTTGAGATAACTTCACTTCCTCCACTGTACGCGGCATGTCGGCCCCATCACAAGCAGAACCTCACAGAGTACATTCGCTAGTGTTGTCGCCTGCACAAAACACTGGAACCAGTATTTGTAAGAAATGTTCACGTCAGAGTTTTTGAATAAGAAAAAAGGACAAATGGTCTCAGTTCTTCATGATCATGGGACACGAGTCGCTGGGGATTTAAAAGAATCAAATCCTGATTCGGACGAAAACTCTTCCAATCTTTAACACTCACGCTAAACATGTGAGCCTAGATAGATTGTAAATTTCCTCTCATATTCAGACACCTCACCTGTGCTTGTAACATGGTATTAGAGAAAAAGAGTATAAGCAAAAGAAAAAAGAAGAAAAGGAAAAAGTGAATACTTCACTATAAACAATCACTATATTAGGTGGCATAAATTAGGGATAGAAACATTTCAAGATGTAATTGTTGGTTATAGCGAGCATTACATCTCAATAAAAATCCTTGATAAAGATGTTACTTTTAACTGGTTTCCAATGAAACTTTTGTCTGAATTTGTCTGGCTTTGATGTCCCTGTTTTTAATGAGAATGGACTTAACAGGCAATTTGCACTTGAATCCATTACCTAACACGGACTATAAAACTGCATGGTGTCTGACTGACAAAAATATGTCGCCTAACCTGCGTGCTGTTTCTGTAATGTTTAACAGGAATTGTGAGCAACATTGCTCACAACACAAGCAAATCTTTGAACTAAGGATAAGGAGCCTTATCTCAGAAACATGACGGCACTCAGGACTTCAATAGTGACTCCAAAAGGTAAATTGTACTGACAGTATTGCACTGTCAGGAGTGCCAGGCTACAGCAAATCCTTTATCCACGACTAACCATCAGTGCCTGCACATGACTGGGTATTTGGGTACTTATTTATTTTTACTTATTTCCGTGTATTATTTAAATCACCAAGTCTTAAGAGTGTCTCGTCTCACTGTCTTCCTTTCTAGATTTGGGAAAAGCTGTTTGAGACTTTATACTTGTGCTTTACGCAGATTGATATGATGGAACTTGACATTTGACAATTTCACGAAATAAAAAGCCCAGTTGGGGCATCCTACAAAGTTGATATTTGTATCAGACCAAAAGTATTCTTTGTCTTTCTTGTAGGTGTGGCCAATTTAATCTCTCATCAACCCTCATATTGCTTCTCCTTTGCCAGGACACTGGTAAAAATCCAGATGTACAAGGGCTTGTTATTTTCTGGACACGTCACTAAAGACAGCAGAAGTGAGCAAGGCGGGTCAACACAGGAATTTATTTTCCCACTTTGGGAACTAGAAAAACCATTTAGGCCAACGCACTGAGACGGTTCAGTAACACCATGTGTCATATACAGTAATAAATCGCAGATGCCTCGTCATTTAATATCATTGGTTGTGATTTCTTTGACACAAAAACAATTTAACTCTCGATATAAATTCATTACAGATGAGGGTTTGCTCTTCTGAAAGTTGAAGGTTGTCTGCACCAGAAATTGATGGTTATTATGGTTAATTAATTGCAATATAATTACCATTACACCAACATTTAAGTTGCATCTATGGAACTACATTACGTGTTATTTGAACAGTTAAGTGCCATGTACTATTTTACAATTCGCAAATAAGTGTAAATACCTGACGCACAAAAACAATCTACAATCAAGATATGTCTATGTACGTGTGTAAATACCCCGTAATGACAATCAAACCATTGTGATAACGCATCAACTATTTACCGAATATACAGCATGATGACACAGATGACGTTAACCAAACATTATTATTACATTTACATTAATGACGTTATTACTATACTACCGTAAGTATGACGGTTTTCAAGGTTTCAAGGTTTAAAACCATCTGAAGCGAATGGGGGCCTAACCGAACGTACCATCGGTTTAGTCCCATACAGGCTGGTTAATCCTCATTTGAACCAGGCTTTACGACCGAGGCCCGTGTGTACTGAAATAAATGTATTTAAACAAAGCCTCGTATGTCCGTAAAAAAAAGAAGGACACGCGATAAAAAAAAACGATAAGTGAATATATATAGAATGTATATCCCTTTTTAAACGAATGTCCCCCTTTCCCGTTTTTTTTTTTTTTTTTTTTTATGCCCCGAGCACCGCGCCGACATCACGCCCGCCACCCAGCGCTCCTTACCGGACAGCTCGTCTGGCTCCAGCCCGCTGTCGGTGTCCAGTCCGCAGATCACGAAGTAATCTGCGAAGCGGCACGACGTGGAGCTGAAGCCGGTGGTCATGGTGGGACTGCTCCGCTGGCTCCCCGGTCCTCGGGCTCATATTAGACAGTCGGGCCGGTGGTTCCCTTCAGCCATCGCGGATGGAAGCCTCGCTGCGAAGCCCTGGAAATCAGAGCGGAGCCGCCGCGGTGCATTGTGGTCCTTCCAGGACGGCCCAGCTGTTTTCCTCTGCAGCCCGCCCCCCCCCCCCCCCCCGCCCGTCGGGGCAGCGGCACTGCGCATGCGTAGGGCAGGCCCACCACACAGATTGCGTTATTGCGTTTGAACTCGTCACCAGCCAAACATGTTACCAGGGGGATTGGCCGTCTATTATATTGTCCTCTATCCTATTTTATTCTTTGCTATTCTACTCTATTCCATTCCATCATATTATATTGTACTCTATCTTCCTCAATTGTATCGTGCTCTATCACATTCTATTATATCACATTCAATCCTATTCTATTATATATTATAATATTCTATATTCTATAAAAACAGGTTGAACTGCAGCCTGTGTCAATCTGTTTTCGAAAAGGAATCTTGAAAGTCTGCCTCCTGGCTGTGCAAGAATTCAAGGGCGTCCGACCGCCCTCGCCGAGTATTCAGTGAGCCACGGGAAGCCTCTGGAAAGACACGAGAATTGACCATGACTAACCACGTTTTGCATGAACCCTACCCGCAGTCTGATCTCCTCGTCTCATATTCAGGCCTATTCTGTCATTATATATCCTATTCTCTCACATTCTACCCTGTTCTGTTATATCAAAACATATTACTATTCTATCCCGTCGTATTATATCATCGTATTCTATCATATCATATCATATTGCGTCCGATTCTATCCTATTCTATTACATCATATTCTATTTTATCATACTTTATCCTATTCTATCCTATTCAGTGATATCATATATTATATCCTATTCTGACCTATTCCATTATATCACATCATAGTCGATTTCTTTCTATTATATCATATCATATTATATTATTTCCTGTTATATTATGTCATATCATATTCGATCCTATTCTATTATATCACATCATATTATATCCTATTCTAGCCTATTCTATCCTATTCTATTAAATCATATCGTATTATGTCCTATTCTAGCCCATATATATGTATGACCGTATGTATATGTATGTGACAAATAATCTCTTGAACTCGAACTTGACTTGAACCGACTCTATTATATCATATAGCATATCCTATTCTAGCCTATTCTGTCCTATTCTATTATGTCATATACAGTAGTATATCCTATTCTATCTTATTCTATTTCATTATATTATATCACATTATATTCGATTCTATTGGATTCTATTATATATTTCTCTTCCATTATATCATATTCAATAATATTGGATTTTATTATAATCAGTTATATTGAATTCCATGCGATGCGGTGTGTCTATGTAATTGTGCTTGCAGTGTGAAATAGAAGTCCGTTAGTCTTTTTTTTTTTTTATTTATCCATCTACTTTATATTTAGTGTTTATGAAGTATTTATTACAAGTGTACCTATATGTGACTGGTCATTTCAAGTACAGTAGTTAGTTACTGACCGCAGACTGTGTCAATCTGTTTTGAGACCTACTTGCAGTCCGGTCTCATCACCACCAGGCGGCGCTGCAACCGCACATAATGTTGACATGGCGCTCAGTCGTTTATCGTCACGTTCGTTTACCGTCAAGATCAGTCTGTGTCACTTTGATGATTCATCTTCCTTCGCATTGAGTTTTATTTACTTCAATGTTTCTTGGCATGTGAGGAATGACGATAAAGAATAAAGACTCTATAGATGTAGATAATGTCAATAATTGACAAGGGGCCGCATGGTGTCTACGTTTCCAATGGACAATGTACAAATATGAGGACAGGTGGAGAAGATTCGGAAGCAACACAGATCATGTCTTCATGTTTCAAACAGGAAACATCGCTGCCAACAGAAGTGAACAATCATTTGTTGCTGCATCAGACAGGTTGTTTTTCTCAAGAGAAAATAAGAAATACACACACAAAAAAAGAAAACTGAAGTAACCAGACTGTGTCAGAAATGGAGTAGACTAAAAAGTATAGATCATTTGCCTTGAAATGTAGTAGTGTAAAAGCTGAAAGTCTGAATATACTAGTAAAATGTAAGAGTACATCAAGAAAGGACTAATAGAATATCATTATCAATAAGGATAGTATTTGTCAGGGTACGTTGCTGAGACTGTAAACTGAGAAACCCGGCAATCCAGAAGCTACTTCATTGATATAGGCTCACATTGTACTACAGAGTTGTTTAAGAGACATGGAATATTTCAACCTCAGTATGTTTTTGAGAGTTGTTTAATGAAAGCCACAGCAGAAAAAGAAAAAGAGAAAATATCAATTCAACACAGAAATCAGCCGCAACTGAAAAAAGTTATTGACAGTATATGAATTTATTAGAATTTTTTTTAAAATACATTTATTTATTTATTCATTTATTAATTTCTACTGATGCACTTAGACATCGTAAGTGATGGAACCTGGGGTGTGGGGTGTTTCGGGTCTTTCAACATCATACACCCTCACCCAGGCGACCCAGCCAGGATTGATCAAGCCCCGACTTGTGTCCAAGTAGCATGTACCCACGGATCGCCCCTCTTGATCCACAGGCATCTAGAGGCCTTCTCAGCTGCCTGTGTGGTGTTTTCCCTGGCCTTTCTCTGGCGTGCACCTGTGATGCCCAGCACCTGTGATGCCCAGCAGGCTGTATGCTTTGCAGAGGGGCCGAGCTGCGAAGCCTCTACAGCCCACCTCCATTTGCACACACTGTGTGCGCCGCATCCGCTCCTCCCGGGGAACGGTCAGCTCCAGCAGGACCACCTGTTTTGATAAATCTGAGAACAGTGCTTTGTCTGGTCTTAGGGTGGTTTCCGCGATGTGCTCTGGGAGTCGGAGCTGCTTCCCCAGGTCGGCCTTAATCAGCCAGTCCCGTACAGTTCCAAAGAGTCCCACTGCCCCCTTTGGGCTGGGGCTTGGGCTTCTCCCCTGCTCGGACGAAGGCAATTGCCTGCCTTGCTGGTCGGAGAGGCTTGCTCTGGGTTATGCCGTTGGAGATGGCTTTTGCTATTGCCTTGGGCACCTGCTCATGCCGTCAGGTGTAGCGTCCTTCTCCCAGGGCTTTTGGGCAACAGCTGAGGATGTGCTCTAGCATTCCTCTTCTGAGGCTGGGTAAGACGTCATAGACGGATGCAATCAAGAACTTGATCCAGTAAGGGTCAGCTTGCCAAAGCTCGGACCAGAAGTTCTTGCGGTCCATGGCTTGTTCCCATTTTGTCCATGCGCATTGCTGTCGCCTCCCCACCATCTGGCTAGCACGCAGTTCCTCCACACCAGCTCTCACCTTCTCTTGGACCAGTCGGCATCTGTCTTTGCCCAGGGCTTTGTCGTAGCGCATGATTGGAACGCTACCAAGCCCTGCTCCTCCAGATGCCACTGGGCCAACCAGCGCGCTGTGATGCAAGCGTGACTCAGCGTGCTCGACCGCTTCCCCCAGTCCTGACTACGATGCCAGTCTGGAAGACCTCGGGCCTCTGGATTCCCTGTACTGCAGCACCTCTCTTGCACAAGTAACCATAAACTCCTCATTCAGGCTGCTAATGGGGCGTTTCAGTTTGTTCTTCTGCCCGTACAGAGCGATGCCACTCGGGCTTTGTGACAGGCCCAGCCATCTGGGGAGGTAATGGCTGATCCTTCTCTCAAAGCCCTCTACAGTCGATATTGGGAACTCGTAGACTAGCTGGGGCCACAGAATCCGGGGGAGAACACTGTGCTGATAAATCCAGGCCTTGAATTTACCAGGCAGTCCGGATTTGTCCACTGCTGTCAGGCACGCCTCCAGCGCCCGATTTGTGGCCTTGATGGATGCAGCGTCCTTTAGGGGGCAATCAAAGGTCTTGCCTAGGCTTTTGATGGGTTTCTTGGTGACAGATGGAATCTGTGTGCTGTCCAGAGAGAAGCAGAATTTGTCTGTCACTTTCCCGCTTTTGAGCACCAGGGACCTAGATTCTGCAGGCTTGAAACACATCCGAGCCCAAGTGATGAGCTTCTCCAAGTGGATCTGTCGGCACCCCGTCACTGACGCTGTTGTAACTGTCAGGTCGTCCATCAAGGCTCTGATGGGGGGCTGGCAGACTCCAGACGGGGTGAGCGGACCTCTGCACCTGTCTTCGGCTGACTTGACCAAAATGTTTATGGCCAAGGCAAAGAGGATCACTGAAATCGTGCATCCAGTGATAATCCCTTTCTCCAGCCAATGGCACTCGGAGGAGACTGTACCAGAGCATCAGAACTGGACCATGGAGCAATGGAAGAAGGTGGCCTGGTCTGATGAATCACATTTTATTTTCCATCATGTTGATGGCCGGGTGCATGTGCTTCCTTTACCTAGGGAAGAGATGGCACCAGGATGCACAATTGGAAGAAGGCAAGGAGGCGGAGGCCGTGTGATACTCTGGGCAATGTTCTGCTGGAAAATCTTGGGTCCTGGCATTCATGTGGATGTTACTTTGACACGTACCACCTACCTAAACATTGTTGCAGACCAAGTACACCCCTTCATGGCAACGGTATTCCCTGATGGCAGTGGCCTCTTTCAGCAGGATAATGTGCCCTGCGACACTGCAAAAATTGTACAGGAATGTTTTGAGAAACAGGACAAAGAGTTCAAGGTGATGCCTTGCCTAGAAATTCCCCAGATCTCAATTTGATCGAGCATCTGTGGAATATGCTGGAACAACAAGCCCGATCCTTGGGGGCCGCACCTTGCAACTCACAGGACTTAAAAGGATCTGCTGCTAACATCTTGGTGCCACATACCACAGGACGCCTTCAGGGGTCTTGTAGAGTCTATTCCTCGACGGGTCACAGACCAAGGGGGAGCTTCACAATATTAGGCAGGTGGTTTTAATGTTGCGGCTGATCGGTGTAGTTTTACTTCATGGATATGGTTTCGCTGAGAAGAGTACATATTATTGGCTCGCATTAAAAATGCACAAGATCCACAGCCCTCAAGTGTTGCTTAACTAATTAATGTGATTTTAATGTTTTGTATTGAATATTAAAATCTTTCTTTGCAGCAGGACCCAGTAAATCTCTCGGGCAGTTTTGAGAACAGAAATCTCAAAAACAAAATCCTTCAGAATTTGTGGTTTAAATAAATAAGACTTAAGATAAACATGAAATCCTCACAGCATTCAAAAGCATCCCGCACAAATAATCACACAAAAATGGAAATTAAAAGCTTTTATCAAACAACGCAAAAATCAGTTAAACCATTCCATACAAAACAAAAAAAACAGCAGGCATTTCCACGAAAAAGATGTAAGAGTTCGAAATTCCATCCATTGAACTGCTTATTTAAAGTAGGAAGGTTGTAAAAGCGAGGTGTGGCTCACGCCTCACAGAACAATTGGCAGTCTTTAAAGAGGGTACAACCAGGTCATCCACTGCCTGGAAAACACACAGATTTAGTAATTGGCATAGCACTAGTCAATAGCACTAGTAAAGACAAATGTGCAAAGACTAAATACATGCCTACAAGCACAATTACATCAACTGTAGAGCTACACAACTGCTGTAACTAGCAGGTTATTACTGCATTTGGGCTGAGATTCAAACATTAAATATAATCAGATGAATGCGTTGCTGCAAGATAATGACCAAGCATAGCAGTTCAAATTCTTCAATTCCTGAGTCTCCACGACTAGGTTTCCATCATTCTCTGAATTAATACTTGAATGCTCAGTCTATAGATTTTTAATTTGTCACAGTGGCAAAAACTTGCATTGCTCATAAAGCATTGATGCGTCAAATCTCGTAAAATCACAAATCTAAGCAGAGTGCTTATGGTCTTTCAACTGACCAGAACAATTCATTTGTTATTAAATTAATATAAAGGCTCACATAAGAAAACATAAGTTATAACAAGGAGAAGCAATGCATGGAAAGAAATAAAAAAAACCTTGGCAGTCCAGATGTTCCCACTAACGCAAACAGAGATTTCTCCTTTTAGAAGTTGTGAGGTTTGTTTTCTCCATTGTTACAAATATCATCAACCACCACACAAACTTTGAGGGGAACACAGTATTCCTTAAACTAAAATCAACCTATAAATGTGAATGTTATTGCTTTGAGGTACAATTCAATAGGGCTAGGAGTTAATACAATGTTGTTACATAAATATCAAAGGGGATTGTTTTTTTTATGCTAAATATGGAACTTACTTGAATATTGCGGCAATATCAAATATATGCAAAAATTAAAATTCAACCTGTCACATTAAAAACCCCAAACATGACTTATTCTTTCATTTTCCACAAGGCAGGTAAGCGACATCATTTTTTATAGAAAACTGAAATCTATTCCAATGAACTGTAGAGTGAGAGATAAACACCATTTCCAATGGAAAGCTGGCCATAGACACATGGAGTAACTGCATTTTTTAAAGAATATCCAGGTAAATGGATATTGCTACTTGAATATCCCACACAGAGCACCATAAATAGTGTACCAAGAACCACAAAACAACTCCTCATTTAGAAAGAAAAAAGGGGAAGTACTTCAATAACAACGGAACATTTCAACTTTCGTTGACGTATGTGCCACATCATTATTATTTTTTAAATTATAAATAAAAACCATAACCAAGCACAAGATCAGGACTCTCAACACTTAAGTCATGAGGAACCCACCACAGGATACAGTTTTGATGCAGGAGCGCTCTTTGTGCAGAGCTGAACAGTCCCTAGCGGAATGAGCAGCTGTGGATGTGAGTGAGGTGGACAGAGCAGCTTGAGTGACGGCTGTGAAAACTATTCCTGAGTGAGAAGAGGACGTGGGATCAGTCAGACAGATGAGATTCTTCACAGAAGGACATTCTACTCCAGCTTCTGCTGCAGTTTCTTCTGGAAGCAGACAGGCAAGATGGAGAGCACAGCGAGCACCCCCAGCACAGCCAGAGAGTTCCAGGACACCGCCTCCCCAGCGGTAGTCAGTTTGTACAGTGTAGTGCCAGCATTGATTGCAACAAAGGATGGTGGGGCCACTCCTATTATTAAATACATGAGCAAATTATATTTCTGTAAATAGTACACAACAGCAGCATAATAATGATATTTCGCAAATAATCAGATTGCCAAAACAAGTAGGATAGGGAGGATTGGGGTAGACTTACCAAAGAATGTACCGAGGAAAAAGACCCCAAGAGGCACATTGATGACAGGCGAGGTGATGTTGATGAACCAGTTGGGTAAAAAAGGGGTTATCCTCAGGAAGATGATGTAATTAATTAAATGTTTTCTATGCCTGTCGACCTGCCAAAAAAAAAATCAGTTACATTCATCATCTAACGGCACAGATTTGTTTAGGGGAGACAACATGTCTGTATGAAAGGGACTGAAGAATAAATTCATAGCGGAACCCTTTCTGCATGATAAGCCAGACAAACAAAATAACAGCAATATTTCCACTACCTTCATATTTTTGTTATTTTCAATGGAAGATTTTACCTGCTGAGACCATTTCTGAGCTCTCTCTGAGAGATATCTGTAGACCACAGGTCTCCCCACCAGGTAAGATAACATATAGCAGAAGGAGGCACCTAAACCAGAGCACTGGCAAAAAAAAAAAAAAAAAGACAGAAATATTGGGAAAAAGGCCAATAACACTGTATCGTACAGGAGAAACATTTTTTCGGCAATACTATGATATTTTCATAACATTATGATATTCTGTGAGAATTCAATTTAAAATTGGTGAAATTATACCAATTGACCATTAGTTGCACACAATAACTCAACAGTAGATCTTTAATTTAGATTAAATAAAAGTACTTTTATTAAAATAAGTAATTTTTAAAGAATTAACTCGTTATTTTTTTAATACCATTCTTGCTTACTCACCAGGCAGACGAGGAAAAGTGCTAAAGGAAAAGGGTAGAGATATCCAGACAAGATGCTGAGGAAGATGGATCCAGGGATCGCAAAAGTTTGAAGGCTGAGGCAGGAGCGTCAAGGTAAAACAGTACAACGTGGAAAGGTTCTGGAGAAATTCATGTTCATGCCTTTCTATTAAGAGGTTAACCTATTGTGATCGAAAAAAATAATAATAATAAAATAACAAAAAAAAAAAAAAAAACCTTTACTACAACTATGATGCTTTTCATTAGAAACATATGCAAATTTAATTCCTCCGAAAATAAGTGTCTCCAAAGATTACATGATTGGAATTCTTCAGAATGAATATCCTCATTGTTATAGCCCAGAAAACATTTACTGTGACACATAATGGGGCGGTTTGGCGAGGCCTAATCTTGGTCTAAATCACATCTTTATTCTGGATTAACCGAAACAGCTTTTTTAAGACATGGTTTCAAACAGTTTCAGACTTACCTTGGTTTAAAAATTTTGATTAGAGCTAATCTAGGTCCAAGTTAAGGCTGAAAGGTTTATTTTGGGATTAATGGATGTATCTAAGATAATAATTATCTGTAGTATTTCAAAGACAACCACCAAGACCAGACAGAAGGGTGGTTATAGACAGGAGCAACCTTGACAGTAGCCGACTAGTCGTTAATCACCTTAGTCTAGGACTTCCTAGTCTAGAAATAATAAATCTTAAATAAAGCAACGCCTGAGAAAGCCATGTTTTCATTACGAATAATTTTAGGCAGACCCTTTCCCACTTGTACTGAACGCTGGCAATGTTCCGTAGTGGTGTCATGTGGGAAAAGGAGCCGTGTCAGTGTTTTGCAAAAGTCGTTCCGTAAATTTTCCCACTCTCGACCAAGTATCATTTACCGGAAAATGCCGAATGCAAGTAAAGCACAAATAGTGGGTTTTTATGACCGAAATCCGATCTGAAGTCCGATCCGAACCGTGACCTTTGGCTGCAAAGACGAGAAACTAAAACAGGACCAGTCTCTACAGAGACATGTATTTATGTTCTTCAATTCCATTCTTTTTCTTCTTATAAATAAAACTCAGGCCGAGATTGGCATTTCCGTTATCCGGTAATTACTGGTATTTGACCAGGAAAAGTCTGACATTTAAATCTCTGCTCGCCTAATTTCCAGTGAAAATAATTCCGGCTAAGCACAATTTTAATTAGTCTCGGGAGATAAAACAATAAATATAATTATCGCCATATTCCCCCCCCCCCCGTGTCGAAATAAATTAGACTCGATCATTTCGATGAAAAATTCTGCAATCTGTCCATTTCCGCATCCAGCAATCAGTGTGGACGATCTAAAGATGACCTTTCAAAATAAAAAAACGCGCATGATAAAAAGGCCACCATGGGCCATCGAGGGGCAAAGGGGCAGGTGCTCGAGCACCCCCCTCCCACGTTCCTGTTATCTACTGCTTTTGCCGGATATTTTTATTCTATGTGATGATTTTATCTGGGAAAGGGGCTTAGAATTTGTCTCGTCCTGAATAAATTAAACCGTCTGGGAAAACCGCCACATAGTCTTCTGGAGACTTGTATACCAGCAATGCAACATCACAACAATAATTTAATTGGGAAAAACAATAAGAACTTATCATGGAAAAACACTGCACAAGAATTAAAAAGCCTATTAGGCCAAACTAACTTGAGATCAAAACACAGTAGTTGCTTTGTTTAAAGGATACAAGATATAAGTAGTGAAGTAGGCCATCAGAACTTGGGTGTAGTAGGTGTCCTTGTATTTAGACAGCACAGTGCCCAATGCTTTGGCATCATCCATGTCTTTGGGAATCTTGATTTTCTCCATTTCATCACTGAAATAAAAAAATGATAATTAATTGTAGATGATTGGAGAAGGTGGTATTAGAGATTTCAAGCTTTTTCTGTTCTTAACTGTGCAAAGGGTCCATAAAGTCAAATGCAACCTCATGGGAAATGAAGTCTGAACTCCAGCAAACTTTGAGGTTTCAAAAAGTTGACAATAGAGACTGAGACATTCTTTTTCATTTCATGTGTCTATGTGTTTAAGTCGGATGTCGTGATATAACAACTATTGATATGTGCGTCATTAACACTGAAAAAATTAAATCAACATATTACTCATTAAGCTCTGAGGAGCTCCTGTTGATGTTCATATGTTTAGTTATAACTAAAGATGCTTTTCATCAATGTCTTCAGATCATATTAATAGAGATGGTTGTTATTATTTGAGTCTGGTTGGTGTTCACATCCAATTCCTTGTAAAAACTTCAGAAAACAACTCACTCATTTAGCTCAGGGAAGTTCCTGTAGACCAGGTACATTACTGAGGCAGAACAGGTAAAGATGGAGAGCAATATTAGAAGTGACAGTCGCGCTGAGCCGCCTTCAGGGTTTGACATGAGGGGAAAAAAAGAGAAACGACAAGATTAACAAGCTGCAGATTAACAGCTGTTTCTCACCAGGTGAATTCCGGTGTACTGCTTAAGAGACCAGGAGTTTGTATTTTTCGAAGTAATTCTAATCAATTATTGGGTGTTTTCAAAGTACAGATATTTTTTCTTTACATTATATTTGTCTTAGGCCTCTATGGCCTATGTACAATATCAGGTATGTTTCCTTATTACCACTGGAACTACCCTCCCCTCCCTGCAGGACTTATACATCAGGAGGTGTAGCAGCAGAGCCTGCAGGATCATGAAGGATCCTCACCACCCCAACAACGGACTGTTCAAGCTTCTGCGGTCGGGTCAGCGCCTCCGCAGTCACACAGCGAGGACAGAGAGACTGAGTTTTTTCCCGCAAACCATAAGGACCGTCAATTCTGAACTCACCAGGGGCCCTCACTGAGAAACACACATAGGCCCCACTGCCTTACTGTACTGAATGTTGCATACTGTACTGCATACTGTATCACTGTTCTGGGTTACTGCATACTGCGCAGTATTACTGTTCTGTTCGGTGTTACAGGATTGCTGTGTCGTACTGTTGTATACTGTACTGCATATCTCCACACACACTTTATTCACATACCACTTTACTGCACATATCTGTATATCCAAAAAGCCTATCCCATTCACATAACTATATTCCCTTCTATTTTGTACCCCCACTCTGTATTACCTTTTTGAGTCTTATTTTACTTTACTTTATTTTATTTTATATTATTCTATTCACTAACTGCATTATGATTTAGGAATCAGTTAGTTTCAGTTAGGTAGCTAGGTGGAAATTAGGTTAGCTATTATGTTCGGTTTAGAACTTATTGTGCGTAATCTCCGGGTGCATTGCAAAGACATTTCACTGCATATATGTATGAACGTATGTATATGGATGTGGCAAATAAACCTCTTGGATCTTGAATCTTATTATGCTCTCAATTTGACTACCTTAACGCTCCGAGCGCTTTGTAACAGGGGAGACAAGTCTGGCCTGGATTTCCTGTGTTGTCAGCATGATCCCAACTAGAGACGTAATATGTGAACAACAGTGGTAAGAGCCAATAAGTGCAGTAGGGGTGGGAAATATATCAATATAATACTGACATAGTGATATGAGATTGTATAAGTTGTGATTTTGTGTGATATTGTTAAAGGTTGCAGATCTTGGTGGTAGTAGCAAATATGCAAACGAGAACTTTGAAGGCCGAAGTGGAGAAGGGTTCCATGTGAACAGCAGTTGAACATGGGTCAGTCGGTCCTAAGAGATTGGCGAACGCCAATAAGGCTGCATTACAGTCTAAAATTGCATTACAATAATGCAAATTTCTGAACTCAGTGACTGTTTTAGGTGTTCTTAACATCGTCCTTGGTGAGTCTTTCCATGAAAGGAGTGCCATTTGGGTCCACAACATTTAATTCAGTCAATAAAAGACTAATCTGCCTATATGTTTACCAAGCTAAAAACGAATCATTTAAAGTTCACTACTAACATACTATATGAGAAAGTGTTATTTAAAGTAAATAATAATGTTGTTTTTTTACTTTTTCAAAAGACTACTATTTATTTTCAAGTCCGTATATAGAGTTGCATCACTTATTACAGAATAAAACACGCAATTACCACCGCAATTTTCTTATTTTCAGAAGTAAATCTGTTTCCCCATCCACACAGCACGTAAACGAAATACAAAAACATTGTTTTAAGTTAAAACATTTATTTGTGTCCCTCAGTTTTGCTTCAACTGTCACACCAACTTATGAACTGTTGCTTTAAGTGACATCATAAAGGGGAAGTGACATAATTTAAGCCTTCAGAGGAGCGCAATTCAAAAGCTGGCAAGTTATATTATTTATTACTGATAATTTGATGTTTTATAATGTTTGATAGGATCTGTCAAGCATGACCTCCCCAGCCTGTCACTGATAATTGATACAGAAAACAGTTTAAATAAATTATGTGATTTTTTGAAAAAACAACATGTTATTTACTGTTAATTATGATCTAACGAATTTAACCCTGACCATATGTTTTGTGTGGCAACCATTTTAGGATTAAATGTTCTACCCCGCCACAATTCTGAGTGGATAATGGATGATATATAAATAAGGCTTTTGTGCCTGAGGCGGGAAAATGATTTTCTGGGAAGTTTTACATGTATATTAAATTATAAAATGTAAAAATATATATATTCTGTTATTAAAAATTCTGAAATTATAAAATGGACCCTATGGCCAAATGGCTCATGGAAGGATCATAATATCCACATTATGATTAACATTTGTGGTGAATAAATATCTACCCCCAAAATGCATTGTAATTTTGCTTTGGACCTTGTTCTTATTTCAATAGGAAGTAGTCCAGTGATTCACAACATTTTTTCCACTTTAAGACCAGTCTGACACCCATCTGGGGGACTGCAATCTGAGACGATGTTTATAGATATGATTCAGTAATTTCCACACCTGGCTGTTCTAAAATGAAAAGGTTAACAGCAAAACTATGATCAAAACAATTATTAATGTACATTCTCTAATGGTGAAGTTTATCCATTGGTCATTTTGCTGGGGCGGACCCCACGTTGAGAACCACTAGGTGTAGCACGTTTTAATGATGGGTCACTTCACCCAAAGAAGCTCTGCCTAATACCGTTTTTACACCAAGATTTGCGGGAATACCGGGCATTTTTAAACGGGTGTACACCCGCTAAAATAGGTGACTGACACCTTTCCCATTGCCAGGAGAAACGCCGTAATTTCTGGTGCGTCACCTTCGATGTCCCGGACACGTCGGAAAAGGGGCGTGTCACGGTTCCAGCGTGATTGGGAACAAAAAAAAAGTGGCGGAGGCAGCATCTTACACAACGACATAAAACTGTAAACTTTGGCAGAAACGTCTCAACACCCAGCGAGACTCGGTTCCCTCCGTTCAAAAGAGAATCGAGAAAAAGAACCGCTTATCAACTGGATCGCCATGGGACCGACGCGCAGTCCATCGGCGGCGGGGTTCGGAGACCGGCTGTGGCCCCCGGGGTGCGATCCCCACGCTCAAAACACGCCATGGTCCCCCATGCGGGGGGGGGAGGTCAACAACTCGTGATTTTGGATTCTAAATGGGATCTGAAATTATCGAGTGATACACGGGTGGTCCTGTCTGTTTATGCGCCAACTTCCGGAACTCCAACGCGCCGGTAACGGGGCCAAATGGAGCGCATCGACCCGGGTTTCCTGTTGATGCCGGAGCCGACGCAAATCTGTGGTTATTGCAGGGTCATTCGTCCCGGGACTGAAAACCGGGTGTTACCTTTCCCACCAATGACAAATGCCGGGTGTGAGCGGGGTTTTGGCGCAGTGGGGAAGGGGTATAGCCCAGAGCTAGACACCCGGCTAGCCACCCTGGTGCTTACTGCTAAGCTACCACAAACCGTTCCCCATTCCCCCCGCCGTTACATTGTTAATGTCGGCTCACAGCTTTACCTTTATGTACGTCGTCATTCGCGTCTCCCGGTTGCTTGACTCGCCGCTTTGTTGCCATGTTGGGACGGAAGGTCGGGTGTTTGAGCACCGGCTACAGCTGTTCCAGCCACACGGTGACTGCACCGGCCCCGTACCGTCCTGCCGCTGCCGGTCTAGGTCACGTGACCACGGCGACCTTCGACCTTGGCGTCGAGCGCGTCGCGGCTGTTTTTTTTTAACAACAGCGCCCCCTGCTGCCTCGACGGGGTACCGAGGGTCGCATGGAGCGCTGGGTGTACGACCAACTGCCGCGCGACTGTTGACGTCAAAACGAAGCTTGGAGCGTCACTCGATATCGATTCTCAGGTGTGAGTTATTGATGGATGAGTAGCTATACAGCAGAACATTTGATGTATTAGTAGAATAGACAAATATTGGCAGAACAATGAACAGATAAATCACTGCTGTTGTTTTATGTGTCTCTGTGTATATGTGTGTACAGTATATATATGTCTATATCTTTTTATATGCGTGCGTGTATGTATGTATGTATGTATGTATATATATTTATATATATGTGTGTGTGTGTGTGTATGTGTGTATGTATTATATATATATATATGTACATGTACATGTATATGTATATAGATGTATGTATAAATATATGTATGTGTGTGCATGTGTGTATGATTTTATATACATCTACATCTGTATATAGTAGTTAAATGTTTTATGTTTTAGCTTGTTGTCAATGTTTCAGCTGTATGTCTAGTCCTTGTTTGTACATTGAAAGAAAGGAAAAAAACAAATTCAAATTCCTTGTATGTATGTGTAGACACTGCGAAAAAGCTGATTCTGATTCTGATGAAGAATAAACATATACATACTATATGGTTATTCATAAAATATATCTGTCTATTTGTGTATCTATATTCTATATATCTACATTTGTGTGTCGACCGGTTTTAAATTGCACTTATGTCTAAATTGCACTTTTGTAATTTCAAGGTTTTTTGAATGTCTTTATATGTTATGCTTAGTTATGTGTTATGTATATGTTATGCTTTTATATAATGTACTTTGCGGCTTATGTAAACCACCTTCATTTGTCTCTGTGTATGAAATGTGTTGTACAAATGCAAATTAATTTATAGCCGATGTTATACACTAAGTGGCAAAGAGTAGAGAGGATAATGAGTCCACAAATGGAAAGAGGGATCCGTTGGACGACTAGTCCACCCCACTAGGCACTCCATCCGTACCCATTCCAAATACCCTTTCTCCATAAAAACCTGTAATAAATGCAATCGTACAACCGCTCCTTTGTCCTGCTCTGCAAGCACATTCCCCAAACCCCCGATGTTACCCCTATGTCCCTTTTCCTTTGCATCATTTTAATGGATTATGGCCTACACTAGTTTGCTTTCATTGAAACAAATAACATGTGTTCATTAACACATTTAAACCTTTTTATTGAAGCATATTGAAATTATTATCATAATGTCATGATGGACATGCCATGATCTACATTGATTCCCTTTTGCCACAATATGGAATTTGATCAATTTGACGGGTGTACCACTAATAGTAATATGTAATATAACTGCAAAAGGAAAAAAACAGGATGCAGGTGTTAAAGATAAAGGGGAGAGCGAAGGGGAGCAAAAGGAATGGAGCAATGGAGGAATCATTTCCCTTGAACTGGGCCCCAGGTAACCAGACCTGGACTAGCCTATCATTCCGTGTCCCATTTACCAGATTTATAGAACTAAAGCGCGGCAGAGAAATAGTCATTGTGGAAACGCACGAAAACATAGGCGTGCGTGTGCGGGAGGGGGATTCCCCACATAGCCCCGCTGCGGGGGGTGCCATCATGCAAAGTCTTTATGATGTCACAAAGCTGAGCGTTCCGCCGTCAGTTCAACACCGGGGGAGAAGACACAGGGCACATAACACGAAGTACTGACACACGGTCACGCCCACGTAGGTTTGTCAAGGGAGAATATAACTCACGATGAAACGCATGTAAACATAAATGGACCTCCCCACATAGACACGCGTAGACGGCCACGGCCCGAACACTTTGACAATTTCAACGGGAATTGTGTGGTTATTATTTTGCCCTGACAGTTGAAGGTTAAGATGACGTAACGCTCCTTCGAGCCCACTTGTCTTTGAATATGTTTTTTGTGTTCAGAAACAGATGCGTCCAGGTGTGTGCAGATGTGTCGCAGCCTCATGAACTGACCTCCCCCCCCCCCCCCTTCACTCCAAGTCCCGTCGAGCCGCCGCAGCCGGAAGCGGAAGCGCGTCACCGCCTCATCCGGGTACTTGGACGCGCTCCTTCCTTTCGCGCCGGTAACCGGAGGAGCCGTGCGTCCATGTGCGCAGTGACCGGGAGCTGAGACGCCTGAATCCGCCGCACGATGGATCCCGAGTCCCTGATCGAGGCCCTTCGGGGGACCATGGACCCCAACCTCCGCGAGGCCGCGGAGCGACAGCTGAACGAGGTGAGGCTTCGTGCCGCTCGGTGGCGCCCGGGGCCGGGAGCGTGTGGCGCGGCCGCGCGGCGGGGCCCTCGCGCCTGCTCACAACATCAGAAAGGCGCCGCGGGCAGGGTCCGCCACCATTAGCTCTGACAGATCCGCTGGAAAATGTCCGTCCGCTCTCTCCCGCCTCCCCGGCTCCGGCGGCACCGCGTTGCCCGCTCTCCGTCGACAGCGGCGGCGTCCCGGCCGCGGGGATGACAACACGGCTTTCCAGTAAATGAACGTCAGCGTCAGGTTTACTGGAACAAACGTAGGTTAGCGTTAGCAAATTAGCCGAATGGTAAATGCGGCTAACGTCAACGGTAGCCGTCTTTCCCATTGACTACATTGTGAATGCTAATCATAGGTAGCATTAGCATTATGGCCAACGTCAACGAAAGCCGTATTTCCAATTGGTTGCGTTGCTGAAGCTAATCAACATGTCGCACGCAAATATGTGTGTTTCTGTTTTTCTTCTTCTTTTTTTTTTTTTTTTAAACCGGCGTGATTTGGACGGGGTCTGTAGATTTGACGTAAGCCGCACGAGTTCAATAACTAGTTTCTGGGCGCAGGACCGTGCTAGCCAAGTTGGCTAACTTTCGCTACTTGTTGGAAGAGCTCCCCTTTACAAAGCTGCTGCTCACGTGTCATAGATGGATTTATTCATCCCCGGAGGAATTGCGGTGTTACATCAGCTCACATCGAAAACAATAGGCGCTAATGATAAAGTAATAAATAGAAAGAAAACGCCCCGATACATGCGACGAACCCGAAAATTATATATGATATCGAAAAAAAATGTCAATGTACAATGAACCCAAAAATTGTGCAAGTTGGGGTAGATGTATTTGAAATGAATCAGTTCATACGTTATGCCCCGTGGTGATCAGATCAGTTAAAAAAAAAAAACAGTTTAACCTCAGTACTTGGATTGAAAACAAACAAACTAATAATAAGTTGAGATATAACCTAGCACCCTGGCCACAGTGTTGATATGCAGCATGCTTATTTTGGCTTTGGCACAGTTTGCCCTTATTTTTGCCAAAACGTGCTGGTGATGAGTCGTCTCCTTCACTATTTTGTGAAATGGCTTTTCAAAAAACGTCTCTGCTCTGGGAGGCGCGGTCGTTTGCATTAATCTTTCCATTTAAATTTATAGGGGCATTCCCAGATGAACTTTGTTTCGACTCTACTGCGAGTCACCATGTCCGACCAGCTGGATTTGCCGGTCAGGCAAGCAGGTGAGCAAATATGTTTCACATGTAAATATTCTTGGCAACAACAAAAAAACAAGACTTTGGTTGTTGTTTCTTTGCTTTGTAATTCAGCCCCGAATGGCTTTTTTGAATCACTGTGCAAACTGCTTTGCCACTGTCCTAACTGTGCGTCTGCTTTATAGAAAACCGCCATCATACATCAGTGTTTGTTCAAGTGTCTGGTTTGGGCATTTTATGTTGTTGTGGGACAGGCAGGGTACACTGCTGTGTATCTCTGATACAGCAGTGCACCGTTTACACAAGATGTCTGTGTCTGAATATCTACTCGGCTGCATGTCTGCCTGACACTGGGATACATGAGCCTGTCTTTCAGAATATCTCAAATGCAAGAATTTGATTCCAAACAGTTTATCAAACGACTGTGATCTTAAAAGACAGTGAAATTCTGTGTTGTTTCTATCAGAGAAACATGTTGTCTCTAATAGAGAAAATTGTTTTTTCTCTAATGTTCCCAAGCGTTTTCTCTCGTTGTAATCGACCATCCAGGTTCTTGTTGTCTCCCGATATTATATTTAGGACTCAAAAGAGAAGAGGACTTTCATTGGCATTTTTTATTCTTATTTCTGTAGTGTACCATGTAGCCATTACATTCAGCTGGAAATTCTTCATTACATTTTTTTGGCTTTATAGATCTGAGGTTTTAAGCCATGGCACTACCACCACTGGGCAGTGGTTTTTTTTTTTGTTTTTTTTTTTTCTCTCGGCCATAGGCGTAGGGGGTTATGTATGCTCTGTCAGCATTGATGGGCAGGATTACGACTGCCTCGCCAGTGGCATAGACACATGTGTCAGCAGTCTGACGTTTGATTCCAAAAACCTGCTCCCTCACTCCATGCCTTTCCCTGCAAGCAGCTGACCTCACATTTGAGTCCTATTGTGGCTCTGAAACCCAATTGGCACCCTCCCTCCACATTCAGATGCACTAAACTGAAAACGGTTTCTTAGAAATAAGCACCACTCTCAAAACTGTTTTTTTTTGAGTGAAGTGAGGATTTGGTAGAGGGCGAGATGTACACCTTCTTCTGTGACAAGTCTTTGGAAGGACATTAAATACTCTGTTTCTTACTATCAAACGTGTTTTTCCTGTTGTTGATGGAAAAGTATAGACCCAGAGAGTGATGCTCCTGTTATACTGTTCTTTTTCTTACCAAACTGACAGTCTGTCGTCCACAAATTGCTGGAAGGTGAAGACAGTTGAAAAATGTCCAGTCCTTGTCATCTTTTCAATGGTTCTTGTGTGGCTGTTCTTGACAACTATGCGTGCCATGATAATATATCAGTCTATAGATGTGAAATGTGAGGCATAATTGTGAAGTGCATCGTGTCCCCTGGATCTTTCTACATCTAATCCAGTCCACCATTAAAACTAAAGTGCAAACATTTTTTTCTTCTTCTTCAACCAGGTGTGATTTACCTTAAGAACATGATAACCCAACATTGGAGTGAGGGAGACAACTCAGGCACAGAGACACCTGTCAATAACATCCCGGAGGACGACAGACAGTTTATTCGAGACAATATTGTTGAGGCCATCATTCACTCTCCAGAGCGCATCAGGTATCCAAATTGACCCTCTGATGCATATAGGAGGTTGTGGTCCACTCACTCACATTTGTATCCTTCATCAGAAGTTTTTTTTTGTTTTGTTTTTTTCCCACCGCTTCTCCATTTATTCTGTCTGTTTTAAACTCCTCAGAGTCCAGTTGACAACATGCATCCACCACATGATCAAGCAAGACTACCCTGGAAAGTGGACAGCCATTGTGGACAAGATCGGCTTCTATTTGCAGTCGGACAACTCTGCAGGGTGGCTGGGTATTCTGCTCTGCCTCTACCAGCTTGTCAAGAATTATGAGTAAGTTAATGCAGTAGGGCTCACTAAACATTGAATGGGTTTTATTTAGTTATGTTTTCAGATTTATTTATTTACTTAATAAAAATGGACCAAAGTGTTGTCTGGCTAGTTCTGTGGCTGAATCGAATCTGTATGTTGAAACAGGTACAAGAAACCAGACGAGCGCCAGCCGCTTGTTGCTGCCATGCACATCTTTATGCCAATGCTGAAGGATCGCTTCATCCAGCTTCTACCTGATCCTTCAAGTGAATCTGTTCTAGTACAGAAACAGATCTTCAAGATCCTCTACGCACTATTCCAGGTACTGACAAGAAAATTAGCCTCTTTTGGTGTTCGGTTCTCTCCTTTTTATAGAAGGAAATTTCTGATTTAGTGTATATTAAATTGGGAAATTGAAGAAATCTTACATTGGCTGCTGAGCAACGTTTGAGAGAAATTTCTCAAAAGTTATTAAGATATGAATCCATCAATGGTTCAGAGTTCCTCTACTTTTAGGAGGAACTCTAGTTAATGGTGACCTTTGGTCAGGCAGTTTGAAGTAGAAAATGGATGTTCTCATTATCCCTCCAGTACAACCTTCCCTTGGAGCTCATCAACAGACAGAACCTGACAGAATGGATGGAGATCCTGAAGACCGTAGTGGACAGAGATGTTCCTCCAGTGAGTAATGATCACATTTTCCTAAATTGCATTTCTTGATTAAAGTCACTTGGCAAAGACTGCAAAGAGTGACTTGTCTTCTTGCCAATGGCTCCTTCAGGAAACCATGCAGGTGGATGAGGATGAGAGGCCCGAGCTGCCCTGGTGGAAGTGTAAGAAATGGGCCCTTCACATTTTGGCCCGGCTGTTTGAGAGGTAGGGGGTGTGTGTGTGGGTGTGTGTGTGTGTGTGTGTGTGTGTGTGTGTGTGTGTGTGTGTGACCAAAGTGTCAAATAATGACATTACTACACAAAGTAAGCGTTGTGAGCAAAACCTTGAGGCTTCTGACCGCTTAGATTTCAATGTTTTTTTTCTGCTCTTTATATATATCATCATCTGCCCCATCCAATCCGGTGTGTTTCTCCACCCAAAGCGAATACAAAATAATCTTTTTTTTCTTTGTTTTTATTGTTGATTTATTCATTTTATTTTATTTGCCATCGTTTACATAAAAAAAAAATCCCTGCATACGAGAGTCCCGGTGCGTCATGGGGTCAGTGTCTCACAAGACCTGAGCACGGCAACCAAAGTTGGAACAAACTTTTAGATTAGGCCTTGTGGATCTAATATGAGTGAAGATTCAGCAACTTGACTGCTTATTCCTCACCTCAAATTTGTTCAGAAACAGATTTTAGTGTACTGATAAGGTGAAATCAGTGAGAGTTTACAGAGTAAATAAAACAGCATGTTTTGGAACAGTCCAGGTTTAGGGGCATGTCACAATGACTTAAATCCATAATGTGAGTGGTATTTTCAGCAAATAACTTGAAACATGTTTTTGGGACCTCAGGACCTATATTATTATGTGTTTAAAAAAAGGAGCATAATAGAGCCTCTTTGATATGGCTAAAAACTATCACGCAATCTTTTACCAGATATGGCAGCCCAGGAAATACAACCAAAGAGTATGCTGAATTTGCTGAACTTTTCCTCAAAGGATACGCAGTTTCTGCACAACAAGTAAGCACAATAGTACCCTGCATTTTGGGATTGACCAGATTGAATTGTATCTGATGCAGAGTTTATTTTTGCATTTCTCATCAGGTCCTGCTGAAAGTCTTGTATCAGTACAAGGAGAAGCAATACGTGGCCCCCAGAGTCCTCCAGCAGACACTTAATTACATTAACCAGGGTATCGCACATGCCGTCACCTGGAAAAACCTCAAACCACACATTCAGGTACGAATGGCAGCAGCATATGCTGAACTAACTTTGAATCTTAGTCACACACTGAATGCCACAGAAATTGGTCCTGTGTAGAATTTGAGCAACTTCACCATTTTTTATGTAATGGCCAGCTTTTAAATTTGTTATTGATCATTAACATTATTTATGTATGCTTTAATATGAACCTGGTTCATTTACTTTTATTCTGACGACTTGATTCTAACTACTCTTTTCAGGGCATCATCCAGGATGTCGTTTTCCCCCTCATGTGTTATACAGATAGCGATGAGGAACTCTGGCAGGAGGACCCGTACGAATACATCCGCATGAAGTTTGGTAAGATGAGAATGCTGTTTTTCAGTAACGTTTGGTGTATGTTATTATAGATTAATATGGGTTTTTATTAGCTTGTTGTCTTTAAACCATTGTGTTATTACCCTTTTTCCCTCAGATGTGTTTGAGGACTTCATCTCCCCTACCACAGCTGCACAGACACTCCTCTTCACCTCCTGCAACAAGAGGAAAGAGGTGAGTTTAGTCACAAAATAATTAAAATTAGTTTGAGTTCTGAGAACGACTTGCAAAATCCTTGACCATTGACTCACTACAAAGAGCTGGAGCATTTTCTTGCCATGTTTGGGTTAATAAGTGATGGCAGTAAGAAATGTATTATTGGTTTGGCTTGAATTGTCATATGTCTTCTTTTAGGTACTGCAAAAGACGATGGGATTCTGCTATCAGATCCTCACTGATCTCGCCTGCGACCCCAGGAAAAAGGACGGAGCCCTTCACATGATCGGCTCATTAGCTGAAATCCTGCTCAAGGTGAGGCACTCAGCCAATTACCTTTCTTCCGCCAATTCTTAGTAGAAATCAAAACAAAGGTCTCTGAGTTGATCCAAGGTTGGTATGCTTGAACATGGTTTAAATCAGGCTTCTCAAATAAATTGGAACATACACCTCAATTATATATTATTAACAAAAAAAAAACAGTCACAGATGTTTCAATTATTCTTGCATGATACAAATCTAAAACTATTCACTTAACAGGTTGAATTTTTTTGTTGAATGTTAGACTGCCACATTAGGGACCCCTTCACTGTGTTGAGATTCCTACAGGTTACAGTGTTTTTAATATGTACTATTTATCTACCAATGACCCGATATTTATTTTCTTACCCCTATTTTAATGCAGAAGAAGATTTACAAGGACCAGATGGAGTTTATGCTGCAGAATCACGTCTTCCCCCTGTTCCGCAGCGAGCTGGGCTACATGAGAGCCAGGGTAAGTCACATATCCGATCTATCTGCAACAATGCGGCATACTCTGGTATTAAATTGTTTTCTTCTTATCGTATTATTGGTTCTTTGAACTGTTTCCCTCATACTTGCTTTAAGGCCTGCTGGGTTTTGCATTACTTCTGTGAAGTGAAGTTCAAGAGTGACCAGAACCTGCAGACGGCTCTGGAACTCACTCGCCTTTGTCTTATCAATGACAATGAGATGCCCGTCAAAGTGGAGGCTGCCATTGCTCTGCAGGTCCTCATCAGCAACCAGGAGAAAGGTAAACGCTCAAACCGGTTCAAAAAGTTTGAAATATGCTTGAAATTTGAATAAACTCCTAGAAAATGCCACGATTTCCATCCATAATGCACAATCCAGGTCAAAATAATAAACATTTTATTGTTGTAAGAAACGACCAGTTATTGAAAATAAAGGCAACGAGTCAATGGAAGTGGAAAATGTTGAATCACCGCATCAGTGTTTTTGACGTGGCTATATTCCACACAGAGACTGCATGATTACGTCTGTGAGTCACATGGCTACATCCGGCTGAAGGCAGTGACTCAGTACACGATTCCCTCTCAGAACATTTAAGGTCATGTCACTAAATCAACACGCTGTCACCAACCTGCCCTACATTCCACAGCCAAAGAGTATATCACTCCTTTCATTCGGCCGGTAATGCAAGCGCTCCTGCACATCGTCAGAGAGACTGAGAACGATGACCTCACCAACGTCATCCAGAAGATGATCTGTGAATACAGTGAAGAGGTCACTCCCATCGCAGTTGAGATGACACAGCACTTGGTAAGTGCAGTTGATACAACACATCTATGGATCAGATCCAGTGTCAAAGTAATGAATAGAGGCAAGACTGAAATTCATATATACCTACTTAATATTCCACCTACTGCCAATACTACCTAATACTGTTCTCTGCCCTGTCCCAAATGTAAAGTAAGTACCTTTTATAGTTTGTTGAATAAGAGGTCATTTGTCCAAAAATGTTAAATGTCTTAAAAGATTCTTCCTGTAAATGTCTCAATATCAAATTCAACACCAATACCCGCAGTCCCGCTTACAAGGTTTACACATTAGTGCAGGCTTAACATTTTCCCATTCTTTTCATTTCCAACAACAGGCCATGACATTCAACCAGGTGATCCAGACGGCACCTGACGAGGAGGGAGGGGACGACAAGGCGGTCACAGCCATGGGAATCCTCAACACCATCGACACACTACTGAGTGTGGTGGAGGACCATAAAGAGGTGAGGATCGACCGCACACACACTCATCTCGGCACCCGGCTCAGTGCTCCTCTCACTGCCACTTCCTCTGCAGCGCTCTGGCCTTGTATTATGTTCCTGGAAACACACTCCAGCCGCCTACCAACTCCTCGGAGTACACTCTGCTCTCACTCTGTCCAGAATGTTTCAGAGCAACAAGCTAGAAATAGTCCTGTGGCACTTGGCCAGCGTGTCCGTCAAAACGCTGCTGAAGCCGAGCAGCCGGCACAGTTTAGCGAGCCCTGCCTCACCGGAACGATGCTTGATTGCATAACTGTCAAGAGCTGAAGCTATCCAGTCCCTTTGCTGTATAAATGAATCAAACCATTTTATTCAACAAGTAGAGTGGGCAACTAGACGGATGACATAATTGTACGTTAAGCTTTTGGATAATTCAAAGGTTTGACGGACTACTGCACTGTTTGTTGTTGCAGTCCTCACCCTGCCAACAATAGCCCCAATTCAGGCTTTGTCAACAGCATTCCTTAATATTAAAGTGTCAATCCATAAGATCATCTGTATTGGGTAGATTACACTACAAATCCCAGAAATCCATTTGAAGCCACAATAGGTCCCCACCAATGTTCATCCATGTTGACCATTTACTGGCTGCAACTAGCTAATTGCTTTATCAAGTTCACTGCAGCTACCTTTCACTTGCTCATGCCAAGGTACGTGCATTCTTGCCGGGAAAAAGCGTTCCCTGCCACCATCAATGGAAACAGCTGTACTGTAGAGGACTGCCATAAATGTCTTTTTTTTGTTTGTTTGTCGTTGTTTTTTTTTTTTTTTTTTTTTTTTTTTTTTTTTTTTTTTGTTTGTCCCCCCCCCCCCCCCCCCAACAAAATTATCTTGAACTACAACTTCGTCGTGGCATCAATTAACAGTTAGAGTTTGAAAGCTTTGACCTTTTTAATGGTGTGTTTTCAGATCACACAGCAGCTGGAGGGCATCTGTCTGCAGGTGATTGGCACTGTCCTGCAGCAGCACGTCCTGGGTGAGTGCCTGGTTCCTCTCGTCCCACCACACTCCAGTCGCGATTTCTCTGTCAACACATGCCTGCCCGTCTCCCTACCATGACGTCTATCGTTGGCAATCCAGTGACACGCCTATTTGCCGTCTTCGTGCTTTATTCTTCAGAGTTCTATGAGGAGATCCTGTCGTTGGCCCACAGCCTGACCTGTCAGCAGGTGTCACCACAGATGTGGCAGCTCCTTCCACTTGTTTTCGAAGTCTTCCAGCAGGATGGATTTGACTACTTCACAGGTACAGTTTATGGCCTACATTGCAGTGCAGTAGTTTCCCCCCCAAATCTGATATTCGAGAAAATTGATTCCCTAAAAGGAAAGCAAAGACCTTCACATTACACTATTCTCTTTTAGATATGATGCCCCTCCTTCACAACTACGTCACCGTTGATACGGACACTCTCCTATCAGATACCAAATATCTTGAGATCATCTACAGCATGTGCAAGAAGGTAAAAGTTGTTTTTGAGAGATTTTATCTTTTGTTTAGTGTTCCCTTCAGTATCCAACATAACCCTATATGTTTTTTCTACATAGGTTCTGACAGGTGATCCAGGCGAGGACCCAGAATGTCATGCAGCCAAATTATTGGAGGTGATCATTCTGCAGTGCAAAGGTCGTGGAATTGATCAGGTCAGCAAAGAAACATCTTCTACTATTGGCCGATTTATGCAATTTGCTGCATATTTAAACTTTGAAAGGAATAGCATATTCTAGAATTGTTAACTTATAGGTATATTTAGATTGGAATTTGATTTGGATATTACTCTCTGGAATTTACATTTGTTTTCTGACCGATGTCCTAGTGGGTGGGGGCCACTAATGGCGTATAAATGAATATTTTTAATGATTTATTTTTATGTATCCCCTGCAGGTTGTGCCCTTGTTTGTGGCTGCTGCACTGGAGCGCCTGACGCGGGAAGTGAAGACGAGTGAGCTGAGGACGATGTGCTTGCAGGTGGCCATCGCCGCACTTTACTACAGCCCCCCTCTGCTTCTCAACACCCTGGAGAACCTCCGCTTTCCCAACAACACTGAGCCAATCACTAACCACTTCATATCGCAGTGGCTCAAAGATGTTGATTGCTTCCTGGGGTAAGACCAAATTAAAAGTTATTTTTATTTTACGTTTGATTGGCTTAAAGTGTATTTGACTCATACCGAATATACGTGACAGCATCTCTCTGTGTACTTGTCACCTTTGTGCTGCTCTGAAAGCCGTGACTCATGTATAAATGCACTTCCTGTAGACCTATGTTTCTGGTCATGATTAAATCTCTGCTTTTTCCTCTTCCAGCCTCCATGACAGGAAGATGTGCATCCTTGGTCTTTGTGCACTAATCGACCTGGATCAAAGGCCACAGGCAGTCAACCAGGTGGCTGGCCAGCTCCTCCCATCAGCCATCCTGCTCTTCAATGGGCTCAAGAGGGCCTACGCCTGCCGAGCCGAGCATGAGAACGAGGAAGAAGATGATGATGAAGATGGGGAGGACGAGGATGAAACTGGTGAGACTTTCCATCTACAGAGGGACAGGTGGATGATGGCTCGTGCTGTATAGATATAGGATTGTCGCAACGCCATGGTTACATGACCACCACAATTGTTGTACTGAGCTTGTTATCGTCACTACCGCAAATAATAAAATAAACATATTTTTTGTGTTAAGTAATTTTTTTGCTGGTGTTTCCACCAGCAATATCGTATCTTGTCACATACCAAATACAGGACTCCATATGACATGTGATAAGAAATATAAACACAATAATCATTGTTTGGTTATCGTCACTGACTGTCTTCGTCCTATGTTCCAAGGGCTTCTGGAGAAATTAACGTTTCAGTTGCTCCGCTTGTCGCTTCAGCTTTGAGGGAAAGTCACAGTCTATTGAACATTTTGTGTGTCCGATTATTATTTCTAGGGCTGTACTCGACTCAGAATTTTGTCAGTGGAATCTGATTCAGCTGTTCAATGCAAATATTCGGGGTGCGAGGTCACCGAGGAACTGTTCCTCCGCTCCACGGCTGTCCACTATCGGGGCGCACGGAGAGCGGTGTTCCTTTCCTGACGCGAATGATTCACACATGTACAAATATATTTATGATTTCCCTTATTTGTAATTCCTCATTGAAATGTTATCCGTGTGTGTTTTTGTATGTTCTATCTGTTTTATCCTGTTATTGTAATGCACAATGACTGACCCAAAAGAAAAAGTTGGGGTCCAATGATCCCAGTTCCGAACACTGGCAAAAATGTATGCGTGTATATGTAGAGCGATGAAGACGCGTATGACTCGGTGCTCGATTAAAACATATAAATACTCTACTGTGGCATTTCAAGTGAGCCCCCACATGCCGTCTGTATGACTTAAATTACTTTTAGTGGAGTTTGTTTTGACGCGTTTCTCTCCACCCGCAGCTGAACTAGGGAGTGACGAGGACGACATCGACGAGGAGGGCCAGGAGTACCTGGAAATGCTGGCCAAACACGCGGGGGAGGGCGGAGACGACGAGGACTGGGAGGAGAACGATGCGGAGGAGACAGCCCTCGAGGGCTACACCACCGCCGTGGACGACGAAGACAACTTGGTGGATGAATATCAGATCTTCAAAGCCATAATGCAGAGTGAGTCAGAATGGACTTTGAGTGCAACCCACGTTTATTTTTTTACAGTGGAAACCGCATCATGGCAGATGTGTGCATAATTTACAGCCAAGGTAAGATAAATAGTTTACTTTTTAATAGATCAGAAGGTGAATTCTGCCTCTGGAGGAAGACAATTTAGCCCGGATTTATTATGTTATAACACAAAAAGACTTAGTGCTATGAGTCACATTAAGGAGGGCTAATTTTATTTTTATTTTTTTCAGATATCCAGACACGTGATCCAGCATGGTACCAGGCTCTAACGCAAGCCCTTGATGAGGAACAAGGCAAACACCTTCACGATATCGGCACACTGGCAGACCAGAGACGGGCAGCGCACGGTGAGGCTCCTTCCTGACGAGTGAAAACAGTGATCAGCACAGCACTGGGTCTTCATTGTCTGTCCTTCCTCAAATTTTTAGTTTTGTCTTAAATTTATGTCTTGGTGAGAATTAAGACACACCCTGAATTCTCAAACTGACCCATATTTGAATTGCTTTTTGCCTTGATCAGAGTCCAAGATGATCGAGAAGCATGGCGGATACAAGTTCACAGTGCCAGTCGTGCCATCTAATTTCAACTTCGGTGGCAGTGCTCCAGGAATGAATTGAGTCATCCCTTCTTTTTATTACTCTGTGACTGATTGTAGTGAAGTGAAAAAAAAACAAAACAGCTTGTGTTGTTCCCTTAAGTAGTGGTTCCAGAACTGGTTCTTTTCAAGTCATTCTTCAATCTATCAAATTGGAAATAGCACCAGAAGATGTGGGAAAGAAACCAAATGCAACCAATGGCTGGGGAAAACAAACTTGAGCATGATGAAGCGTGAGAAGCTCTTAACAACGTTGTCTTCTGGAGTCCGATGTGGAGGGGATGTCATGATGGCAACTTTTTCTTTTTTCCCACTTAAACACAATTGGGGGCTTAATTTCATAAAGGAACTAAATATTTTATCTTTATCACTGTTCAGGCCGAATGGCCCGTGATAAGATTATACCTCTGGCAGTAGTGATATTGATTATTTTCTGCATAAGCAAATTGTCATGTATGTTATGTACACACAAGCCAAGGTTAATGATCTTTATTTTTTGTTTTGTTATTCCTCAAGTAGCCTTGCGTAACAACAGAGGCATTTGTAAGGTGTCAACAGCAGTATTCATATGTAGCATATTGGATACTCCATAGCACTATGTGATGCCTGATCTCTGTAAATGAATGACTAGCACTTTCATATTGTTCAGGTCTCCTAGCCTTCTGTATCAGACTGCAACTTTTTTTAAAGAACGATGAAGACTATTTAAAACAAAACAGCTGTAACTTTGTTACTTTTCAATGAACTTCTCCTGTAATGGCTGGTTGTCACATGTGCTTGATCGTGGTGTTGGGCTCAATAGAAGGCATAACTTCACCAACTCGGAAACATTCTAGATTTCTGGAAGGAAGAAAAAGGAAAAAAAGAAAAAAATGCTCTTGGTGTTCAGTTGGGGTACAGGATGTGTTTTGGGCACTGAAAGTACTTTTGCGTACTTCATTGAAGCATGTAATATTGGACTTAACGTAAAGGTCTCAAGCTTTTGGTTGGTTTATGGATGAACCATCTATATATACAACATATTAAAAAAAAAAAAGGTAAGGGAATTAAGGCCCTTGAGTCTTTCCTTGTACAGGTTTATTTTGTTTGGGCTTTTAGTGATGTTAAATTGTTTCATAAGCAAATATAAATTCCTGTGTAGGGGTCCGAATGTATATAACCAACATGTTAAGAGATCTTTTATCCATCGTTTGGAAAACCGTGGATGTAACCAATCAAATGGGATTAAACCCATTGCGGTGGTTGTTGAGCTAGTTACAAACTATTAGAAAAGAACGATCACCAATCACAACATAGTTTGAACCGGTTACAGTAATATCCTTGATGTGCAAGTAACTGATTACTAAACTGACTAACAGGACAGCCCCAGAATACCTACTTCTCCATTTTAATCCTGGGGAGGGTTTCCAGCACTAGCTCACCTGTCCACTGTATTGCCATTGTGTAGGATGGAAACGCACATTTGAGTTCTTCTGCATAAACAGAATTTCACTGGAAAGCCGCCTGGTGCTCAGAGGTCAGGGAGTATCATGCCATATATGTTGGCAGATTTAATTTTATTGTTCCATTCTGTAAATCGGTCACATTTAGGTGTAAATAAATTGTTCAAAAAGCCCCTTACACTTTTCCCGAGAGTATGGAAACTAGTCACTTTTTTATGTTTTAATAAGAGAATGCTGTACTCAAACATAACTTAAAGCAGTCAGTTGAAAAACTGATTCATTGTGGATGGATATTACAAGGGTTGATAAGCACACTTAATGATATAAATATGCAGTACCAGTCAAAGGTCTACAATGTAGAAAATGGTAAAAATAAAGAAAAACTCTTGAATCAGTAGATGTGTCAAAACTTTTGACTGGTACTGTATCTGATGTTTTCTTACATAATGAAGGGGGTGCCCCCTCAACTAAATATTGTAATGGGCGTGTTCTGGTTGAGGTGTTCTCAAGAGACCCGGCACCAACTCCAGTTCCAGTGTCTCGGTGTGGTTGACATGCAAAAGCCACACACAAATCCCCCGAGTTTGAACCCAGGACCTTTTTGCTGTGAAGCAACGCCACCACCCAGTACTTCTACTCTAATCTTCTCCATCTGCACCGACCACCAGTACTTTATTATCACTGAACAGGCGTTTAATGCAAGCCCTGCAATGAGTTTGTAAAAATGCCATCATTTTAAGGGTGATCCTGCCAACAACGGGAGGAAAGCGTCAGGAGAGCCACAACTGAACACTTTAAACAGCCGAGGCAGGTGAATGCATTCATAATGCAATAAACATGCACGGTCATGGTGTTGATGTTTCTATATACTCTTGTGTTCAACATCAAGTACATAATATGTTCATTAAATGGACCAGAGTTATTCTCCCGAGGCATGGCTGTGGACACACCCCCCAAATAAAGGCGTTCGCCTTATCTCACCTCATCTGCCTGTAATCAACTCCCGTGGTGGTTTCACATTTAACTTTGACCTTGCTGACAAAAAGTGTAAATCTTACAACAACAACCCCACCCCTCTCATCATTCGCGGGCCTGTTGTGTTGAAATATTTTGTGTATATGTATAAAATGTATAAAGCAATGTGAAGCGTTTATTATTGCTGTGGACCCCGCTGCAACTCTCCTCAAGGACCCCTAGGGGGGGACCGCGGAGCCCCACGGATTCCGTCTTGCCTTATTCACCCTTGCCATGACTAGTTTGCTATGAAACGCCATCTCACTCGATCTTAAATAAATACAAAGATAAATAAATACGCATTTGAAATAAATATGTTCATGAAATGAAATGTTGAGGCAATACATATACAAGCAAATATAAATGAGTAAATATAGCACGATAAGTGAAGTTTTTCATGGAAAAGGATTTTTTTTTATTCATTTCGGGGGGGGGGGGCTTTTATTTAATCACGGCACATTTATTTATTTCAGGGGACTTTTTTTTTTTTGTTGGTTTTTGTTTTGTTTGTTTGTTCTGCTTTACATCATAATGCCACATTTCCATCCGTTCCACGCAAATGAACGGGGCGCGTCCGCCGCCCCTCGGTGCGCCACGGGGGTCACGTGGCCCGGCGCCGCGGCCCTGAGGAGGAGAAGCCGGAGCCGCGCGGAGCAGCAGCGGCAGCAGCGGCAGCGGCAGCGGCAGCATCAGCATCAGCATCAGCATCAGCACCATGATGTGGCGGAGGGAAGAGCTCCTCAAGTCCATCTGGCACGCCTTCACCGCCCTGGACGTCGACCGCAGCGGCAAAGTTTCCAAATCCCAGCTGAAGGTGCGACTCAAAAGTCACTTTGCCAGAATGTCTGTGCCGTTATCTGGGGTCGTGGCGTCTGCAGCGTCGGTCTGTTTATTGAGAACCGCTGTATTTGTGAATAGGAAATGTAGACACAAAACAAGCCCCCTTTTTTTTTTTGGTGTTGTTTTTTTTGTTTGTTTGTTTGTTTGTTTGAGTCTAAAAGTTGTGCAGAGGGTTTATTTTAAGCAGGGCTGCAGTGTGGTGCTTTTATTTCTCGGAGTTGGGTGGAATGAGGTGGACGCAGCTCATATGTATATGTATGTGGCAGATAATCTCTTGAATTTGAACCTGAGCTCACAGTATATTTCAATGGGTTTTTGCCTAAAAAGTGGACGCATGCTGTAAATGCCCGCAGGAGGAGAGGGGTGCACTGTTCGCGCCCCTCCACCATGGGGCGTCACAGTAAGTGAGCTTCCAAGTTCAAGTTCAAGTTCAAGAGATTATTTGTCACATACATATACATACGGTCATACATATATGCAGTGAAATGTCATGACACCCGGTGATTAGGCACAATAAGATCTATAAGCTCTAAAAATACTATAAAATACCAAACTGTGCATAATCAACACAAGGTGCCCGCGTGCGCCAAAGTTGTACTATATAAATGACTGTTTAATCTCAGATGAATAGTTTAATCTTATAAACACACCTAAGAGAAGGTGCCGAACCACGGTTTGACTGCTGAGCGTTTCGTTGGACTGCCCTTATTGAAGTTAATGATGTATTTATTTATTTTCTGCTGTCCTTTTAAACCAACCCCGGCCTAAATGCAGGCAGGTTCAAGATTCAAGAGGATTATTTGCCACATATGTATACATACGTTCATACATATATGCAGGGAAATGGCCTTGCAACGTACCCGGAGATAATGTACAATAACTTCTAAACCAAACTTAATAGCTTACCTAATTCCTACCTAGAAACTAACTGATTCCTAAAATGTAATACAGTGAGTGAACAGAATAATATAAATCAAAAAATAAAAATAAAAATAAAATAAAAATGACCTGTGTTGCAGAGTTTAATCCCTCGTTTTGAGGGAGGTTTCACACTGACTTCCTGGAACATAAGTTGTACGCTTGGTCAGTGATGCTCAACGTACTTTTTTTTTGAAGCGCGTGGAAGCATGACCTTAAAACAAACAAACAAAAACAAAGAGTTCAAGTCCTTTCGAAGATAATCCTTCACCTGTTCCAACTCCCATTGTATTCGCTTTTACAAATTAATACCTTTCATGGACCTAATTTCCGAGTGTGGAGAGTGACACCACGAGGTGGGTGCCATTTGGCCTTTCTATTTTCAGAATGTTTAATAACAAAGAATCAAAAACATTTTTTTTTTGACGTTTCATCGTTTAATATATATATGTGTTAAACGCCCCAGAAAACATATTTCCAACCTGAGGCACAAAAGCCTTATTTTTATCATCCATTACACATTCACACTTATGATGTAGCGGAATGGGATGGGGTGAAACACTTCATCCTAAAATGGTCACCACACAAAAATGTACTGAGGCTTAAATTCATTAGATCATAGCGGTAAATAACTTTTTTTTTCCTAAATATAAAAAATAATTTGTTTTAAAATGGTTTTCTCTATCTATTATCAATGGGGGTGGATAGGTGATGCCTGACAGACCCCATCAAACATCAAACATAAAACATATACAGACATGAAAATAAACAAGTCTTTTGAAAAAGTTGTTAAAAAAAATCAAAAAAATCAAGGACTCAGGTGTCCTCGCCTCCCTCACCCGGTCCCCACTCGGTGCCGTGACGTGTTTTTTCGTTTGCTGGAATCAAACCCACGGTGCTGCTTTCCCAGGTCCTCTCTCACAACCTGTACACGGTGATGAAGATTCCTCACGATCCAGTCGCCCTGGAGGAGCACTTCAAGGACAATAATGAAGGGCCTGTGTCCAACCAGGGCTACATGCCTTATCTGAAGGAGTTCATCCTGGACAAGGTAGGCAGCGGACCCCACTGCTGGGACGTTTCGCTGGGATGTTTCTTCCTCCTGCAGAGTCCCGTTTTTAGGTTGGCGGCCCCCGTCCAAGTCACCGAAACGGGGAGAAGTCCACGCGTGTCACACAAACATGATGAGAGTTTCTGAATCAGATTCGGAACAGACACTGAGTTCCTATTAAAGGTTTATCCAAATCCATTGTAAAAGGACAATGAATAGCTTATATTTCTTTTTTTTGTTGTTTTTACAGAAATTAAAAGACAAACGAAGTTAAATTCAATTTCAGTCGTTTATTTGTTGTTTAATTTTTCTTTTTAAAATGTAATAGAAAATTGTTTATATATTATTATTATTATTATTATTATTATTATTATTATTATTATTATTATTATTATTATTATTATTATTATTATGATGATCTCTTTCCTTACCTTATTCTTTTGATCTTCAGGATAAGTGTAGGTGCTAGTCACGGTCTTGCACCACACTTCTGTGCTATAGATTACACCCCTCTTTTTTTATCCTTTCCTCTATATTTATATTTTGTTGATCTTACTGAGTATAAAATGGGCAGTTTTGAATTCCTAAATAAAGGAAACCTCTCTGATGGGACGGAAGCATTTAAGCGTTAGCATTTCTACTGTTTGATTTTCCCAGACAACTCCCGAACTTAACCTCATGTTTTTGTTTACACTAAACACATTTATTTACTTAATTTTGTATTAATAATTATCATACAGTGATCATATTCCTTACATCCTGTACTCATACAGTATCCCTGCATCGCATTCCCCTACTGAGCTGTTGAAAGCCCAAATTTCGCCCCCCAGAGATCAATGAAGTTCTCTCTTGTCTTACATTATTTTATAAAACCACTAAACTGAACTGCACTGCTTGAGTTCCTTTTGAATGTGGAGTGTTTGTCCGTGTCCTTCTGCGGGATTCTGACTTGCATCGGAATGAAGCGCTGCAGAACATTGGGCTTGTTCTCCACATCCTGGGGAATTCATTACGTAAATGGCGACAGACGCCAGTCTCCCCTGCTTAGCATTTCTAAATATTCTGCCCTCTCCGCCAAGGGAACTCGAGTCTGACTCGAGATCTTTCCCATGTGTTTATTTGTTTTTGTTGTTGTTTTTCTCAACGACAGGCCCAGGATAACTTCGACGTGCTGGAGTTCAACACCATGTGCTGGACCCTGTGCTACAAAAAATATATAAACGTCAGCCCCCTGCTCATCTCAAACGATGACGCCTTCAAAGTCTGGTGCATTTTCAACTTCCTGTCGGAGGACACCTACCCGCTAGTCATCGTCACGGAGGAGGTGAGGAAGATCCTCACACACTGTATTCTGGAACAGTTCATACATTTCACTCACTGGAGCTCAGGGATCTGACACCGGGGGCTAGATCTGGTCCCCAAGCCCCGATAATACCAAAATATTAATCAGCCTTGTTGTTTTTGTTGTTGTTTTTGCTGAAATTGTCCGTCTCTTATGGCAGGGATACGCCAAAAGACTTTCAAAACACTTTACACATATTTAAAGACTTATTTCCCATCCTAGTTGAAATCATTCAAATCAAGAGATGTCCTTCTGATTCTCTTAAGATCTTCAGAATTTGTCCGGTACTTGAAAATCCTAGCAAAGGTACTAGGCATTAGATGCGTTTTGAAAAAAAAAAAAAAAAAAAAGAATAAACAGTGTTTTGAACACCATTATAATTTCTGATAAGTATATTCAACATTGTCTGAGCATGGCCCCCAGAAGCCAATGAGGTTTTTAAACACAGGATGGTGTGTATATACAAAAATGCATTTGCATACTCTCTTATTGTTGTTACTTATCATCATGTCAAACAATATTCCTGGCCCCTGGTAAAACCGTAATTTTTGACCTCCGCCGTAATCTAACATATATAACTCTCCCTGCACCTGCTCCTCCCTCCCTCTCTTTGTGGAAACTGAGGGTTTGAGAAGAAAGATATATATACTATATACAATACTTAAGTCTAATACACTATTAGATGGAGTACTTCCTGCAAAAGCTGATGGAGACCATGGGAAGCAGCTGGAACAAGGAGAAGTCGGAGGAGTTCAAGCTCCAGTTGAACGGTAAGAACAGCCTGAGCACCTGGGAGCTCATCCAGCTGGTCGGCATGGGATACTTTAGCAAGGGCCTGAACCGCCAGACCCTGTCCATGGGCATCGGCGAGGTCTTCCAGGAGCTCATCCTGGACGTGCTCAAACAGGTTAGAATGGCCTTCATACCGTATCCATTATACTGCGACATGAACATGGCTGAGTTTACTCATTTTGATGCCCTCGCACCATAACCCGAAGGGCTACCTGATGAAAAAAGGTCACGGGAGGAAAAACTGGACGGAGCGATGGTTCGTGCTCCGACCGAACGCGGTGTCCTACTTCACGTCCGAGGCCCTCGGGGACAAGAAAGGAGAGATCGCTCTCAGCCGCGACTGCAGTGTGGAGGTAATATAATAATAATTATAAGAGAAATAGCGGCAGGCAGCACTAGACGGGGTCCAGTTTCGCTGTGTTGGGTGTGTTTTACAGTTTGCCGGGTTCTCTGAAACGCAGCACGATTTTCCGAGTTTACTTGAACGCAGCACGGGCTCCCTCCGGTGCGTGGTCTCCTGGTTGCTCGTCCCGCGGAAGAAGCCACTTTGCGGTCTACACAGCGCAACCCTCCCGTCTTAAAAACAACCGTCCATCTTTGCCTGTAAACAACAGCCTCTCATTGTTAGAACTCACCATGTTGTCTGTTGAAATAGAGCTGCACTCTGAGTGACGGGCGGCCGTTGGGTGCCGTGTCAGGCACATCATTCATTTGTTGAGTTTTTCACTTGGATCACATTTTCAGTGAGTTACATTCCCATGAAATTCAAAAAACGTGTGGTATCTCTGTGGGGTAATTACCGTTGCATGGATTCTTCGGACCCCTCGCAGGATCTTCAACGCATCGCTGAGTCGCACATTTCAGTGTTTCCGAGGGACACGCTGACAACAATTTAGGGATTATTTTTTATTATTATTCTTATTAATCATCATATTAATGTGGACCATGGATTTAAAATATCAATCTAACAGATCTACTGACATCTACCAGGTGAGAAGCTATATAAATATACACATAAATCGATAGTTTGGTAATGCCTAAAGACTACAGAGTGACCGAGTCCACGGCGCACACTGGACACGGTCCAACTGGACCTTCTCAATCTGAATCTGTGCATTGATAGTAACTAAAATGATGACGTCATAAAGCGTCTTACTGTTAATCTCTTCTCCTTCATTTCAGAATGAGACGTGTGACGTGTCAGTTAACCAAGACCAACTGAATATTTAGGGTCAAATTTGTTCATTGTTTTACTGATATGTGCTCCGTATGTGGATCGATTTGGATGAAATGTAAACCACAAGATGCCTGTGACACAGCGGTTTAAACGACACCTCAACCGTGTTCGTACCTCAACCCAAGTGTGTTCCAGATAGTTTTAGCCGGGTTGGACATGTTTCAAAATTTGGTCGGTTTTTCCCTAATATCTGCTCCTTATGTGGATCGATTTGGTTTAAACTTCAACCACAAGGTCTTTGTGATAGCCCTGCAGGCTGGACCCCTAAATTTCGGTGCAGGAAGCAATACACGCCGTCCAGTTTATCCATTTTAGGTACGTGTTGCAACTTTTGGGTTTTTGCGAAATGCATCAAAATTGACTGAACTTACAAACATGGTGTAGTTATGTTCATGTAATTCCACGAATCAAACTGTCGTGACGTTACATATGAAGCATTCCCATTTTAACCAGACGTCAACTCTTTATTTTCATTGACATACAACAGCTATTTAGAACTGTTATGTTGCTCTTACGTAACACAACAGTTCTAAATAGCAGAGATAACAGTCCTCATTTTGTTTGGTAACTTCTAAAGTAGAGTAATTTAGAAATTTGGACGAGAAATGACTAGACAAGTTTATATGAAGTTGTCAGAGTAAGCAGTGATTATAAAAACATTTTTTATCTTGTTCTTAAGAGCTGCTGTGAAACTCATAGCTACACACTGTTTATTTCTGGAGTCTCTCTTGTCAGTACTTGCTGTCAACACTTTCTGCCTTTTCATTTCAGTTTCTTAAGTTTAGCTGTAGGAAACTGTTTATGAATCAGGTTTAATAAAAATAAACCTTTGTTTCACTTTAAACCAAATGATTTCATTGTTATAACTTACCTACATCTGGAGTCTCAGTGACGCGAGGTGACGTTGGGTCTCGTGTACGTCAATTATGACGTATTTACGTAGGTTTACGTTGGTTTTTCGGGGATTTACGATTGCAGTCGAATCTATGTAACTGTGGTGGTGTAAAAATCCGGGTCGATTGTGCATCAACCCAGAGGAACCAGCTGGATCACTGCAGGGCTGGAGCAAAAACATGGAAAAACATGGAAACAGGAATTTTCACACCTCGATCCCTGCCATACTGTGTTTTAATCTGTTATCCAGTCTCTGCCGGACAAGGAGGGGAGAAAATGCCTTTTCATCATCAAGTGCACCGACAAAAGCTTTGAGATCAGCGCGTCGGATAAAAAAAAGAAGCAGGAATGGATCCAAGGTACTGATCTGGCTCTTTAACCTGACCTTCCAAACAGTCACATTGGCAGTGACTGTTTCATAACCGCAGGTTTTTTTTGGGTCGTGGCCGTGGGGCAGATACATTTTACTCCACACTGTCCTGGCTTTCCCCCGGCAGCGATCCAGGCCTGTGTGCAGCAGCTGCGGCTGGGGCTGCTGTCCTCGCACCGCGAGGCCCGGCTGCGTCGCAGGGAGCTGCGGCAGCGGCAGCACAGCCAGCACGAGGAGATTACCGAGAGGATGAACCAGCTCCTGGCGGCCAACGAGAGGAAGCAGATGCAGCTGGAGTTCATGAGGAAGGTACCCTATCTTTTCATCAAACTCCGCTTTGGACCGTGGAATTTCTGCTCCTCTGTGCTTTATGCGGGAAAGGGCGCGAGGCCGCTCTGATAACGGGCCGAGCAGGAGATGCATTGTCTCCAGAATCTATTTTGAAGCACACGAGACACAACAAAAGGTCAAAGCTTACTCACACTGCCGCTTTTCCTGACCGGTGGAAAAAGCTCCTCAAAGCTTTTTCCTTCCTTTTGCAGTTTTTTGTTTTTTTTACCCCCTTCATGCAAGCAGAAGTCAAATCTACAGAAAAACATTGACACTGTTCGGGCTGCTTGTGTTCTTGTGATATGTTTTGTTGTGGCGATGAGAATGTGTAATTTAAAAGTGTAGTAGGGAATAATAAATGATTTAGTTTAATAGCTTTATGATCTTATACGAAGCTAAAGGACCAATGGTATATTACAGAAGGTCAGCTTTAAAGGGGACATATTATGCAAAACTCCCTTTTTCAGTGCTTGCGCACATACATTTGGGTCTCTAATGCCCTACTAACACACCAACTGTGAAATAAGACAACCCAGTCAGTTTTTTTTTGAGCTCCCCATTTTAGAAAACATGTGACTCAACAACCCGTTCAGATTTGCCTCCCCCCTCCTATGTCAAATGGGGGCTCATTAGAATAAGAACCGCCCCCCACACAAATATCTCCACCCACGGCTTGAGAAAAACCTTTGCAAAGTTGCACATTTTTTTTCGGATCCGCTGGCTTTATGTCGAAGCCAAGAGCTGAGCATGGAAACTGCTCTTTTGTCGGCTGCACAGACCAGCACAAATCTTTTTAAAGGAAAGAGGAATCAATACGAAGTGTCCGTGACAAAAGAAATATAAGCATTTCAAAAATAATTCTATTGTGTTTCTTTTGGCATTTTTGAGGCATACCTGTTAACCCTCCCGTATTTCCCCGGGATTCTCCCGTATTTTACCCATCTCTCCCGCTGTCCTGCGGTTTAAATATTTTCCTGTGATTCATCTGTGTTTTTAACCTTTCGAAAAAACAAAACAAAATGAATGAAACAAAAAATGTGCGTAATGGGGTGATATAAAGAGCCCCTCCCCCCAAGCCACAAACAGTTGCAGAGTGGTGTGTGGGGAGCAATAGCTCATTTTAAATTTCAGTTTTCATTTCATTTTCCACCTGAGTGGTATTTTCAGCAAAAAACCTCAAAGAAATGTTTTGGGGACCTCAGAGACCAATATTAACTTCCTGAAAATGAGTATAATATGGGACCTTTCATTGCATTTAAGTCAATTGTTTTCGTCCTTTTTTAATTTTCTCAACATTTTACAACATCCGCTTTTGTACATTTGCGAAATATGTATTTTTTTGTTCACATGAAATACATTGTATTTCATGTACTCTACATTAATATGAAATAGCATCATAGTCATTACCACTTATTTGATCGAAGAATATATATCCTAATACCAACATGCTGCATAACATGGGCTCATTGCACATGCTGCTCCTTCTGGAAGAGCCATGAATACAATCGTTTTTGAGACATACTAGTAAACCGTACTTCCTTCACAGTATTTGGGGCACTATGATGTCTGTCACTCTGCTTAATTCACCAACACAAGACACTATGTACAAAGTGTTTTTTTCTTTGTTAAATCCTACTTGCCGATGTGCTACGTCTCATGATCAAGTTCAGCGCTCGTCAAAAGGGAAGAAAAACTTCATATGCAAACCTTGTGTGGGTCAGAGACACCTGTGTCTCCCAGCTGTGCACGCAGCTTCTGTCTATAAATATTACTGACTAACTAACGTGTGGTCAAAGCAACCATGTATCGCTTCAACTACGCACATTATAATTATTTTTCAAACGCGAACGACAAGACGTCTGAAACGTCCCGGGTTCCAATGAGACCTCAACCATGTCTGTGTGTACTGTGGTTGCCGTGTCGCTCTACGCTGCCCACCGCTCCTGCCTGCCCCCCGTAGGAAAGACAAGCCTGGATGTGTTTAAAGCAGAGAACTCATTTCACCAGCCACCATTTGAAGCGTGTGTGTTCGTCGCAGCATGAGTGGGTATGTGTGTGTGTGTGTGTGTGTGTGTGTGTGTGTGTGTGTGTGTGCCGTGTGATAAATAAAGAATCTATTCTATTCTCCGAGTAAATATATCTGCAGGCAGCAATACATGTGGTCCAATTTAGTGACGTTAGGTACGTATTACAGGTTTGAGAGGTTCCGAGGTTCCCGAATCTGCGCTCTGTGATTATATGCAGGGATGTTTGGAGAGGACCGTGGGTTTCTCTCATATCGCGGATTCTTTTTTAAATCGCTCTTTCCTTTTGTGGGGATGGGGGCCGCGTCAGGCTGGGGTTGCAGACGAGTTGCGGTGAAGGAAAGTTTGTGTCATGTCATGTGGGGCAGTAATGACGTATTTATGGAGGTTTGACAGGTTGATGCCGTAGGGGGCAACCACGATCTAGTGACGTAATTTTAGTGGTCATGCCTTTTTTGCATTTTCCGAAAAGCATTGATGTCTTTCTGTGAGTAATTCGTCGGGGTGGACTCGACTCGATGTGGTGATGAACTTCTGTGGATTCATGTTTTTTCATTTCCAAGTTACATGAATTACATGAAACCAGAAAATGGTTGACCTTTTTACCCGACTATTTACAATTTTCATTAAAGAACTACAAGGAGAATAAAAATAATAATAATCCGAACAATGGGATGGACCCCTAATAATGTCAGGCTCTTTCTTCCCACTAGAAACTGGACGAGGCATCAGCTAAAGCCGCCACGGAGGAGCAGAGGAGGAAGCAGACTCAGGCCGACCTGCAGGATCGCTTCACTTTGGATTTGGAAAAAGAGAAAATGGTAACGGCTCGACGGAAGATCTATACAATACTGAAGAGCAAGGGCTGCCTTCATGACTTTGACTTAAATTACTTTTAGGTGAATTCAAGGCAGAGTAGTCAACCAATTCTAGTAGATGAAACAGCAAACAGCAGGCTGGCTAAACAGGTTCAGTGGAATCAGGAAGGGAGACCCAGGCTGGGGTGGAAGACACCGGCTCGCTGGGTTTCATTGTTCAAACACAAACGGAGGAGACAAATAATGGGGCTGATAATAATGAGGAACATAATAATAATACCACTTACACACATCTGCCCAAATGCCCGGCCAATAGAAGCAGGCCATTATCCTCTGCAGTGTTTTATTGTGACCGAGACGACCATTAGGTTATGGTGAGTCGCCTGGAAAAGCATTTCCCGGCGGTGTTGCAGAACCCACAGCTGGGTTATTTCCTCTCCTGACCGAGTGTCACGGCTCATTCGATATAACCTGTCCCCAATCACTGAGAAATACGGTTGACTGAGCGTAGAACCTGGGCGCACCAACTCACCATCAGTACCCAGAACTTTTAGTCCCAGGAACTTATTTCAAGGAACTAAAAGGTTCTTTCATCCCGTTGTTGTCTGCGTTTCCACCGCAGTCTGAAGACCCTTGAACAATGAAAATGAGTCTGCTGAGGTGTGAAAAACTATACAACGTACTGCTCCAGTTCAGTAGGTGGCGGTAATGCAGAAGACTATACACCAACAAGAAGAATACACTCGATAGAAGACAATCAAAGTGAGAGAGAGAGAGAGAGAGAGAGGTCCCCAGGTTTCAGTTTTTTGCACAAACGGGACTTTTTTGTTCCTGGGACTTTGTCCCCGGAACTTAATTTAGACCCTGGTCCCTTTGATGGAAACGCACTCCAAAGTTCCTCCAAAGGTTCCTAGTTCCTGGGGAAAGTTTCCTGCAGTGGAAAGACGGCTAGTGTTGCATGATGGTTCAGACGCTGCCTTCCAGCGCTGCTGTCGCAGGTCCAAGTCCAGACTTTTCCTTCTTGTTCCTTTAATCAAATGATTAAAGGAGAGGACCGAGCGCAGTCAGACTCTGTGGCTCAAAGCGGTAAGTCGTTGGATGAGAACTACCGTGTTGGAGGATTTGGGGGTTTGATGTCACCTTCATGCTCAGCCCTGGTCTCCGGGCGCTTTTCAACAAACACTTGTGTTGCCGGCTTTCAAAAGCTCATCTAGCCTTGTATGTTCAATAAAATATCAAAAATCTATAGATCCTATAACCCTAAACAAAAAAAGCTAGAATTGTTGTACAAAGCCACTTACACTAGAATGTTGTGTCATTAATAGTTCACTTTGCAATTCACACATTTACCGTATGTTTTCGTTAAATAATCCAGACATTCAATTAAAAGACATTACATACAGTTTGTATATGGGTTGCGAGAATCCAACAGGTTATGTTTCAAGTATCCTTTTTAACTTTGAGCACCTCCCTCTCTGCACGGGCCTGATACGTGATCAGCATAAATTATTCTTTTAATTATTTTCTAATGTAAATTGACTTTACCAGTGTGTGTGTGTGTGTGTGTGTGTGCCCGTGCCCGCGCACGTGTGTGTTTTTGTGTGTGCGTTTTTGTGTGTACGTGTGTGTGTCCACTCCCTCAGGCGCGTGAGCAGATGGAGCAGCTCGTGGCCCAGAAGTCCAGCGAGGTGGAGCAGTACCTGCAGCGAGTCAGGGAGCTGGAGGAGCTGTACCACAGCTTGGAGGAGGCGCTGGAGAACGAGCGGCAGGCCAAGCAGGATGAGGAGGCCATGCATCAGCTGCAGAGCAGGTCAGCTTTGAAACGTTTTCAAAGTTCATCCCTGTTTTCTGCTCATCCTCATGTTGTGCCCGCGCGCGCACACACACACACACACACACACACACACACACACACACACAATGCTTTTACAATGTATGAGATAAATGTCTTTTTTCTTTGGCTGTTACACTCCTCTAGAATAAGCAATTTTCTCAAAACTGTTTGACTTCATTTTTAAAAAGGGGGACCGGAGGGTGTGCTCCAATTATAGGGGTATCACAATGCTCAGCCTCTTTGGGAAGGTTTACTCCAGGGTGCTGGAAAGGAGGCTCCAGCCGATTGTCGAACCTCAAATTCAGGAGGAGCAATGCGGATTCCGTCCTGGACGTGGAACAGTGGACCAGCTCTTTACCCTTGCAGGGTTGCTGGGGGGGTCGTGGGAGTTTGCCCATCCAGTCTACATGTGTTTTGTGGACCCGGAGAAGCCTTTCGACTGTGCCCCTAGGGGGATCCTGTGGGGGTTACTGAGGGAGTATGGGGTACTGGTGCCGTTGGTACGAGCCATCTGGGCCTTGTACAACCAAAGTGAGAGTTGTGTTCGTATTCTCGGCAAAAAGTCAAACACATTCTCAGTGGGTGTTGGAGTCCGCCAAGGTTGCCCCTTGTCCCCGATTCTGTTTGTGAAATTCATGGACAGGATCTCAAGGCGCAGCCGAGGTGAGGAGAGTGTCCGGTTTGGGAACCTCAGAATTGCATCTCTGCTTTTTGCAGTGGTTTTGTTGGCTTCATCAGACCGTGACCTCCAGCACGCACTGGGGCGGTTTGCAGCCGAGTGTGAAGCCGTCGGGATGAGAGACAGCACCTCAGGACAGTCTGAGGCCATGGTTCTCTGCCGGAAAAGGGTGGATTGCTCCCTCCGGGTTGGGAGCGAGTTGCTGCCCCAGGTGAAGGAGTTCAAGTATCTCGGGATGGTGTTCACGAGTGAGGGGAAAAGGGAGCGTGAGATGGACAGGCGGATCGGTGCGGCATCAGCAGTGATGCAGCATTGTACCGGACTGTTGTGGTGAAGAGGGAGCTGAGCTGGAAGGCAAAGCTCTCAATTTACCAGTCCATCTACATCCCAACCCTCACCTATGGTCATGAGTATGGGTCATGGTCATGGGTCGTGACCGAAAGAACGAGATCGCGAATACAAGCGGCCGAAATGAGTTTCCTCCGTAGGGTGGCTGGGCTCAGCCTAAGAGATAGGGTGAGGAGCTCGGACATCCGGAGGGAGCTCCGAGTAGAGTCGCTGCTCCTTCGCGTCAAAAGGAGCCAGTTGAGGTTGTTCGGGCATCTGATCAGGATGCCTCCTGGGCGCCTTCCGTAGAGGTTTTCCAGGCACGTCCAACTGGTAGGAGACCACGGGTTAGACCCAGAACGCGCTGGAGGGATAACATATCGCAGCTGGCGTGGGAACGCCTCGGGGTCCCCCAGGAGGAACTGGAAAACGTTGCCGGGGAGAAGGGGGCCTGGAGCTCCTTGCTCAGCCTGCTGCCACCGCAACCCAGCCCCTGATAAGCGGAGGAAAATGGATGGTCACAAAATGGTCACACAATACGGCAGCTCACCCATTTAGGTTTAACACCGCTAAAAGCACTGCTGTGCAGCAATGAAGATAGTTCCAGGAAACCGCAAATTTAGCAATGTAGCCTCCGTACTACATGAGGGGTGAGTAGGAGGGCAGTGGATCAGGAGGTAGAGCGGGTCGTCTAGTAATCGGAAGATTGCCGGTTCGATCCCCCGCTCCTCCTGGTAGCGTGCTCATGTGTCCTTGAGCAAGACACTTAACTCCAACCCCCCCCCCCCCCCCAACTGCTCTCCGGGCGCTGGTACATGGCAGCCCACTGCACCGGGATACATTAGTTACTAGGATGGGTAAAATGCAGAGAAATGCATTTAGTTGCCTTAGTACTAGCTATTCCTTTAAGACAGCGTACATGGTCAAAACGAGCTTCATCTTCCCCCCTGTGCGTTGTGTGTGTCCAGGCTGCTGGAGGAGGAGGTGGGGAAGAGGGCAGAGCTGGAGCTGCTGGAGCTGCTGCACCTGCAGCAGCAGAGGACCATCTCTCAGGCCACGGCCGAGAAGCAGGAGCTGCAGGCGGAGCACCGGGCCAAGGAGGAGGCCCTGCAGGCTGCCGCGCTGCAGCTCCAGAGCCTGGAGAGGGAGCGGATGGGAGCACTGGAGCAGTACCAGGTCAGCAAATGCAACCCCCGTTATGTAGGGTCAAGGGGTTTTTAGGAGGTTTCAATAAGTGGTACAACAAAAAACTAACGTCAGACACTAATCACCGTACACAACATCATATTGTGACGATTTAGTCGATGGTTTGTGGCAAAATTACAACGGCGACAAACATTTAAATTGACTTGCCAGATGTGTGAGGCGTGTGCTTGTGAGAGGATCAGGGTTCTGATGACACAAACGTAACGCAGCTTCCAACATGCAACTTACATTTTTCCGATAAGAAATTGGAGACAATGTGATGATAGAAGCGGCCGCGTGTGGGTCCTGAGCCTCAGGTTGGCCCCTCCCTCTTGCTTCACCGGAGGTCCGAGTCAGTCTACAGGCCATGGGAACCTGTGGGCAGGTGACAGGACGACTCCGCCCTCTCACTGGTTTTCCCTTTCCTGCAGGAGGTGGCGAAGAGACTGGAGCGGGCAGCGAACAAAACCAAGAGTTGGAAAGACAAGGTCACGAAACATGAGGGCATGCTGCGTCTCATCCAGCCAGGTGAGTGTGTGTGTGTGTGTGTGTGTGTGTGTGTGTGTGCGTGCGTGCGCGTACGATCGGCTATCTCAAAACGTGTTCTTCCCTTTGTACCCTCCCGCTGTGCTTCCTTAAAGGCGACAAAGGGCCGCAGAGGGTGACGAACTGGGGCCCGGCGTCGTTTACCGACGCTGAGCTGGAGTTCAGGAAGAAGTTGTGGCAGGAGAGAAAGAACCAGAACGACCCATCAGAGTAAACCCGGAGAATTCACCATTCATAATCGATAATGCTGTGTGGAAATACTTCAACTGTTTGTTTCTTAATCATTATTTTGGATTGCAATGATATTTTCCTATTTCCCTGTAGGCGTATTGATATTTTTCTAAACCAAACTCAATTTCAGATTTTTTTTGCAGCCACCTCAGAAACTGTGTGTGAAATAACTGTATTGCTTTAATACATTTTCGTTTTAACACACATGCTTTAAGTACTAATACTTTAATAGTATAATTTGATACTAAAGTAATTAAATATTCTGTTGCAAAATTTGAAATGCTTTGCTTTCATGAAAGGACGTTGATGGGTGTTTCATTTCACCTTTAATTCACCCACACGTAGAAATAAGATCTGTACGTTACGACCTTGCACTAAACTGGTGTCGGGTCCAATCGCAGCCGTAACAAAATAAAATAAAAACTTGAATTGATGTGTAAATTGCTATTCATTACATATTTACTTTTTACGTTTTTCACCATGTAGAAACACAATTGTCACACGTAGTATTGTAATGCTCTAAGGGTGGCTGGGCGTTATATCGGTATAATATCAATAATGTGATATAAAACAAGATATCGTCTGGGATTTTAGTGATAGATGTTGTCTTTAAGGCTGCATCGCAGGAAAGTAATGACATTTTTTCGCTGTTCTAATCAATGGTCATAATGTCCACATTACTCAGGATTGTTTCTCTAATATTTCTTGACTTTTGATCTCGTCAATAGTTGTCCCCCAAATAAAAAGGTCAAAAGGTGCTGATAGAGAAGAAAACGTGTAAACCCTGATCCTCTGGCTGGTGCAGAACCAGAGTGACCAGCTGGGGGCGTCCCAGGCTCAGGGAAAGCTCACTGAGCTCTTTGGTTTCGGAGCGGGAGCTGGAGCCCATGGCTTCAGGGGGTGAATCTGACATCTGTTGGAGTAGATTGCGTTTGGGGAGAGTCGTCCGCCATCCTTCACGCCGGTGACTCCAGAGCGGAGGAATGCAAAGCTCTGGAGATGCCGTTTGGAGCGCGCCGTGCGTGGCCTTGCAGGGAGGGACGCTTCAGGCAGGTCCAGATATTTCGGATACAAGCTGCTGCTGGGGGGACCTGCAGATGTGGCCTGGTGCTCATTGTTCGCCTCCGCTATTTATTCTCGCAGTTGATTGAATGTTTAAAGTGGGATGATTCACACGCTGGAAAGCAGCACAGCTATGCGCTTATTATGTGTGATTGATCAGTATTGGGGGTGGCGTTAAGGGCAGTCGCGCGCCGTGTTCCGTGGTGTTTTTAGGGGTTTTCGGAATCGCAGGGTGTGCCTGCAAAATCATCGGGTTGGAGAGTATGACTTCATGGCCCGAACAGTCGTAAAGCAGGGATAACTGAAATGAATTCATAATCTTTTGTTTAGTTTCGCCATCGCCTATTGGCAAAGCAAATCAAGAGACACCATTCTCACACATTCAACAGAGCCACACCACATTGAATAAATACAATGAGATAGATAGATAGAGATAGATAGATAGATAGATAGATAGATAGACAGACAGATAGATAGACAGACAGGTAGACAGATAGATAGGTAGGTAGATAGACAGATAGATAGATAGACAGATAGACAAATAGATAGGTAGGTAGATAGACAGATATACAGACAGACAGGTAAACAGATAGATAGGTAGGTAGATAGACAGAGAGATAGGTAGGTAGACAGACAGATAGACAGATAGATAGGTAGGTAGATAGACAGATAGGTAGGTAGACAGACAGATAGACAGATAGATAGGTAGGTAGATAGATAGATAGACAGATAGATAGGTAGGTAGATAGACAGATAGATAGATAGACAGATAGACAAATAGATAGGTAGGTAGATAGACAGATATACAGACAGACAGGTAAACAGATAGATAGGTAGGTAGATAGACAGATAGACAGAGAGATAGGTAGGTAGACAGACAGATAGATAGGTAGGTAGATAGACAGATAGACAGATAGATAGGTAGGTAGACAGATAGACAGATAGATAGGTAGGTAGATAGACAGATAGACAGATAGATAGGTAGGTAGACAGACAGATAGACAGATAGATAGGTAGGTAGACAGACAGATAGACAGATAGATAGGTAGGTAGACAGACAGATAGACAGATAGATAGGTAGGTAGATAGACGGACGCTGAAAAAATGAGTAAAAAAAAAAGTCATAAATGAAATGATGAAGTAATGACCCAAATAAGAAAATACATTTCAACTTATGAAGGCTGTCATTTTCAGGCTCTCCCAACTTGAAATCGAGAAATCAAGGTTTACTCCCGGTGGCTCCACGTGAAAGAGTGCGTTCGGGGGAGAAAAAGCTCGCGGAGGCGTCAAAGCGAGGAGACATGACCGAAGAGGCCTCGCGGCGCCCGGACGCCTGCTTCGGGACGCCCAGCGCGGGGGCCATCGTCCTCCCGAGCGGCTCGGGGGGCCCGATAAAATCAGGCAGGGCGAGGCGCCAGCTCCCTGAGCTCCCGCGTCCACCAGGAATGTGCTCCTCCACCAAATAAAAGATAATGTACTGTAATTCACGCGAGTGCGTCCTTTTATGGCCGTGTGTTTGTTTGTGTGATTGGCGATCGTTCAAATGGCTGCACCCCTGGACATTGTCTTACACAACGCTGTTTGAATACATAAACCCCGGAATCTTTCCTAAACACGCAGTGACCGACGGAATCCAGCTGCGAGACTCTTTTGAGCACAGCAGCGCCGATGCCAGCACATCGCCCTGAAAAAAAACCCCCAAAAAAACAAACAAACAACAAACAAGTTATATCTATAAAACCGAAAAGTATATCCATGCATCGGCGGGGGAAAAAAAAGAAAAGAAAAGTAGGCTAAGCGGAGGCATAATTGCACAAGCATTCCAAAAATAAGGCGAACGATGGCTTTCGGGGTCGTCTCACGCTGGCACCGTCTCCCCAAAAATGACCTTAATTCCTGTAGCCAATTCATCTAATTCCCGTCCAGCGGATCCCCATCTAAATAGATTTGAAACGGGAACATTCTTCTGGAAGATCTGGTCGTGAATAAATATCTGGCAGATGCCCCTTTGTAGCTGAGACGTCTTCCCACGATGACCTCACAGCCCCAAATATTCCACATGGTTGAGCGGGAGCCAAGCTTTGTAGGAAGGAGGGGGGGGGGTCACATACGATGAGGACATTTTGGCTTCATCAGGAAATCAGCCCATGGGGGGTGGGGGTGATCAAGAGAAAAGAGGAATGAATACTCAACTCCACAAACACGGATACAATGGATGCAGCCCGACAATGAATTCTTTCTAATCCTGATTTTCTGACGCAAGACTCGATGCTCGAGTCGGTTCGTGGTGGTGGGGTCAGTGCACCACCACCCCCACCCCCAAAAGCAAAAGAGGGGTTCAATCAGTTCTGCATGGCTGTCGTGCCTGTGTTACTATGGCACTAATGTTATGCGCACACACTGTGAAAACAGCTGCAGGGAGACCAATAAATAGTTTTGTTGTGCACATATTAACTTTAGGAGTATTTTGGGGTCTTGTCAGGGGTCACAAATTCACAGTTATTGTCTTGGATCGGAAGTGATAGCCCCAGCTGTATATGTAGGTTCAAAACCTGTCTTGAATTTAGTTCATACTTCTTTTGTGACAGTGTGTGTGTGTGTGTGTGTGTGTATATATATATATATATATCTATATAAAACGATATAGTATTTCATAGGGTCTATTTGAATCATAGTGCTAATGCTAAAACTTTCTCCACAATAATTGTGAATCAGCAGTTTAAAGGTAGAAGCGAATTCAAATATATAAATATGAAACCGCAAACTTCACATCGGAAATTTCCAGTCGTGCCATTCCTAAAAATCAGTGCATGTGTTTTTGTAGCTCAGCTCCATCTCTTTCTTTATGAATGGATCCGGGAAGAGTCTAAATATGGACTGAGCTCCCAAAAAAAGGTCCAGTCCAGATGTTGGGTTGATGCATCTCTGCACCTGCTCCCGGGACCCAGCCGTCCGAGGGTGCTGGGGAACACGGGGGAACGACGGGAACGTGGGGAACGTGGAGAACACCACCCGCTCCCACCCCACAAACACACAAGGACAGTTCTTCTCGGAGCCGCCAAACAGGCGCCACGGGCCCATGCTGGGTTTCATCAGACTTCCACACCGTCCCGTGCGAGCGCCGAGTTGGCCCCGAGTCCTATCAGCGGTGTCCGTTCAACAAGGGAGTCTTTGACAAAGGAGGGATGTATTTCTAAATAAGGGAAACAGGGCTACATCAGTGTCCGTTCACCCACTGTAGAAGCTCCTGATGCATTTCTCTGGACTTTCAACCTCCCAGAAAACACCAGAACGGAAAGATTCATCGGATGTTCGTCGCGTTCTCTTTTTGAGGTGGTTGTTGAAGTGATGACCCATGAAACGTCTTGGGGAAATCAAGACGTCAAAAATAAGTCTTCGGGGCGGCACGTCCAAAATGCCGTGACCGAGCTGGATTTCAGGGTGCGGCATGGACCGTTACTCAGCACTTTTAATGCCAAGTCACAGAGATTCTCCACTCTGGTCCAGGCAGCCACCGCATTCAACTACAAGAATAAAGATGAATAACAACAGATAACTACAAAGCAGTGGATACATTTCAATGTTTTGTGTACACGTTACGGACCGTTGTATTATCCACAAATAAGTATCTTGAATCAATCGATTCACAGCTTCAAACAGGCCAAAATCCATGTGCTCCTGTAAAAGTTTCCATGGAACGCTTTGGTCAATGTCCAGGTCGAGCCACCCAGACTTGACTGATATCAGATGTTTTTTAATGGTTCACTCGTGGGCGGAGCAAGTTTTTTTGGAGGGGGAGATGGTCCCGCCAAGCCACCGTGGCGCCAATAGGTGATTATGGAGAAGATACAGCTGGAATGGAGAAGATGCAATTCAACTGAATGATTCATATCAGGACGACGGTTATTTAGTGATGCTGAACTTGGCGCACTGTGGCTCTGTTGACGAACAATGATCGTGATGAATACCAAACACAACGTTGGCGACGCGGCAAAGGTGGAACAAGCCGAAAAACGTTGACTTGGGTCGTTTCAAGTATTTGATTTATTTCCAAGAAAGGTTAGTGTCACCACACGGCATGGTACAGGCATACAGTAACATGTAAGCTTCCCATATGACTTTGAATTTCGTTTAGCTTCGTTTTAGGAAACAAGGTACAATACACAAAAAGAAATGGACGATACTTAAAAACAAGCCACAAGGTCTCATCGGTCAGTTCATTTACCCATTTAAAAGCCCTTTACACAAACAGGTCCCGTCTGGAAAAACAAGGTTTTATCCCCTTCATTTTTTTTTTTTAAGACAACGGTTGATGAGAAAACGGGGAAGAGGCTACTCAGGTATTTGCACAAATAACACATTAAAAAAAAAAAAAAAAAAAAAAAAAAAAAGACGGGCTTAGAAAGAAATACACACGTTCAGTACATACATAAAATGAAATGTCACATAAGTATTTACATTTAACATTGAGGCAAAACACTTGAAAAAAGAGTTACATTTTTAATAAAAAAATAATTTACATTACACGGGACAAACATGTTATCCAGGAGTCAGAAAACATTCACAATGTTTAAAGGAAGTGGAGAAAATGTCAGTTATTTAAATAAGGTAACTGTTTTGAACTATACTGTGCAAATTATTTTCATTTTAACCATCTCCAAAGAGCAAATTCCATATGTACATTTATAAAGGAACACACTTTGCCTTATTGTCTGCATCTGTTAGAAAATCTGTCTTTGATATGGAGTGCATATTTTTAGAGCTAAGTGCAAACAAAACTGTCTTGTTGTGCATTAAAATCTCTGAGTTTTTTGGCGGTTCAGACTTATCTCTCGAGCAGCAATAACTTTTTTTTTTCTTTTTTTTTTTTTCCTCGTAGTAAAATATCTCCAATAAATTCTCTCGTAGGCTTTTGCTAACCCATCGTTTTTCTTTTGAAATTCTAATACTAAAGCACAGTTTTTAATGGCCAGTGATATTGCTTGTTTCTATTTACGTCGGGAAAACCAGGATCACCTACGTAGCGTAAACCCTCTCAGCGTAACCTAAATCTACTCACAGTCGGGGGGGGGGGCGGGCGGCAGAGACCCATGTGGCACGTTCACCGACCCAAAAGCTGACCAACAGGCAGATGGATGAAAAACAATAAGGATGGGCTACATCCTTCACTACCAGGCACTTAGTTCACCCTGGTCCCCCCCAAATCCGTCACCGGTCATTTGTCGGCCGGGTGGAGTCGGAGTTTACGTCTCGGCTGCCCCACCCCTCCTCTCGAGTGGTGTTCTGACGTGGCCGGGCCTTCACGCGTCCGAGATGCAGCTCTGGATCTTGTCCATCCACAGCTGGGCGTTGGGGGCGTCCGAGGCGCAGAAGTTGTACACTCTCTTACTGGTCTTTAACTGGAAGACAAAGGGTTAAATGTAGACTAGAAGAAAAGAAAGGAAAACAACAACCCACCGTGACGTCCATGACATAAAAAGACTAGAAAAGTCAATTCCTATCTAAATAAAATCGCGAGTTCATTCGTATTATAACTATAATTCATTCATTATAATTAATAGGTACTTAAAATATATATATAATCAATGGGTAGCATTTGTCCCGTGGGCTGCAAAACCTGCTCAGGCTGAAAAATCAACAAAAAACAACAGACACATGCCCTCAAAAAATAATGATAAAAATCACAAAAATGTATACATTTAAAAAAAAAAAAATCACAATAACGTAAATACTGTACATTACATTAACTAATTTAAGGGCCACTTTTATTCAAACCAACCTAAATAAATGCTGTCGATAGTATCAAAGCGTAAATCAGTCATACCCAGTTAAACCTTCTTTTGGAATAAGTAATGTTAGTAGAGTAAGAGAATATTTGTGTTGTTTTTTTTTTGTTGTTTATTTATTTTTTTTACTCAAAAGCTACAAAGTGATTGATCCTCCAGAAAAAAAATCTGAAAACAAAGCCCCTTTCTTGGAATCCATAACATTGCTGGATAAAAATGATCCTGCAATGGCAGTAGGTAGTGATTTCCCATATAGTGTTCTTTACGTAAAAGTTCCGTATGGAGCCGGTTCCCACTTAGACGACTGTTACGGATATGTGATCTGGGGATGGGATGGTTTGAGGAGCCACACCTGACCTGGATCTGGGTGACTGGGTGACTGGGTCAGGGTGGCTGCATACCAGTTTCTCGTTGGTTGGGCTAACAAGCAGCAGGTTGAAACCCTCATCCAACCCTCATGCCTGTCATGACATGTCCAATCTGCTCCTGGCTAATTCCGCCGAGCCTCCTCTCTACTGGTGTCTACAACCCATCGTATTGGGTGTCTCTGTGCCGGAGGGCCCTGAAAATGTAACTTGGGTGGCGTGTGGCAGGAGGAACTGCCACAGGATACATTACATAATGCTCGAGGAGAGGTGTCTACATCACGCGAGACTAGGCAACCGATTTGGTTTCATTTATAGATCTCCCCGCCCCTCCCGGACGGACTCGGTTCCCTCCGCTGACGCGGGGGACAGAGTCCTCGTCCCTGGACCCAATAACCCTAAACCCAATGTTATTAAATCAGTGTGATCGTTTTCAACCTGTCCTTCACTCTCATGCCTCTGGAGAAGGAACGTTCTCCACCTGTTCCACCTCTCCCCGTCCCATCGCTTCCCCCGGCTCCGCATTGCGGTGCAGCCGGCGGGCAAGCTAAGCGCTTGTGCCCGATGTCCCTGCATCGCACCCCTGACTGTGAAAGACACGACCAGGGTCTGAGTGGCATTTTTACAAAGAAAAATAATAACATTAAAGAACATAAACACCTGTCACTGTAGAGACTGGACGTGTTTCAGTTTCTCATCTTTGCAGCTGAGCACCACGGTTTGGACTCGCCATTTTTTTCCAAATATTTTTGTTCTTCCCAAAAAGACAAATAATTTTTGTAATGTTCGTGTGAAATAAATAACCCACTATTTATGCTTTATTTGGAATCGGCTCAACTCCTTCTTCACTGCAATGTTACTGCCTCTATTCCCCCACGCTTCCATTCCCAGACGTTCCCGCAATTAGCTAGAAATTATACTACTTCGAGAGTGGGTGAGCTCATGGAACAACTTTTCACGGAACATCGACACCGGCTCCCAGTCCTACATGACGCCAATAGGGAACGCTGCTGGTAGATTTACAGCGTTTCAGTGCAAGTGGGAGAGGGGCTCAAGTCTCACATCAAAGAAGGCTTTTTCGCTGATATGTTTGGGTGCTCCTATCGTGGGAGTGGCGATCATCACAGACTCCACCTCAGCCAGGTCGATGTGGCCTCGGCAGTTTGTGTCCTCGCCCGTGTCGTAGTATCGAAGCTGGAAGGAAACACGCACGGGCACACACGCACGCACGCACGCACGCACGCACACACACACACACACACACAGGTGAACGACTGAAACAGCGGGTGGTGTTTTCTGATGGTCACGTGGTTTCCTGCTTTTCTCACCTGGTGTTTGGTGATGTCCAACACAAACCAGCGTGGCTTCCATCCTTTCAGCAGCGCTCCTCGCTTGTAGAGGATCCCCTCGTACGACCTGGACACAGACACACGTTGAATCGAGGTGTTTTGTGGAGTAATAACGGACGTGAACGGCATATTTTGGAGCTGCTGGTTCACAAGCTCTTCTATAGTTGATCAGAACAACAGAGAGGTTCTGTAAGATTCTGGATATTTCTCATGGGGGGGCCACTGAAGCAGAGGAGATACATTTAAAGTAAATATGACACAAGGCAAATGACTAATTACTAAATCACTAACTTATAAATAACTTATTTCACTTCTTCTGATGATGATGATCAAAATATGTCTCATGAAAAAGGCAATAGAAAAAAGGAAAATAATAGAAGTGAATTCAATCGAGAGTCTAAATCTGTTCACCAATTATAAATCATGTACACGATAAAATATAAAGCCATAAAATTTATAACAATTCCTAAATTAAATAACACAAGCTTAAAAGTCACAGTAGACGATCATCAGCTTGAGGCAAAGAACTACACTATATATATATATATATATATATATATATATATATATATATATATATATATATATATATATATATATATATATACACACACACACATATATATATATACACACATATACACACACACACACACACACACACACACACACACACACACACACCACCACTTGGTATTACACTGTAATAATGTATATCTTTACATATCTGACTATTGCTATTTAAATATTTATTTTATTTTATTTGAACTTTTTTTAATCTGTTATTTTTTTTTTATTGGTTTTATATTCTTGTTCCACTCAGATCCACTCTTCCACGCACCCACTCACCAGAGCAAATTCCTAGTATATGTAAATGTACCCGGCAGAAAAAAACGTTTCTGATACATAATAAAAAAAGACACCATAGAGGTTTCCTCCCCCACCCTTTCCTGTTTCCGGACCCACCTGTTCTCGTCGCTCTTGGGGGTGAACTGATGGTAGAGCGTGGCTGCGCGGCGGTTCACACCGTTGACGGCCGTTGGGCTGCGGTCCTCACTCAGGCCGCCCTCCGGGAGGTGCAGCATGGAGCGGCGCTGGAACGCCTGGAGGCTGGAGGTGGGGATCAGGCCCGAGATGGACACAGCCTGCTTATGGAGCTGGAGGAAACAGAAACACAAGGTCGTATTTATTATAATGGGTAAGAAAAAGTGATAGTGTCTCATTGATGGGAATTTTGTTTCCAAATCTTCACTGTGAAAAATGGCTGTCTGAATTAGACAGTATATGTTCATTTATTGTTCATATTGTTTTCCATCGTGTTAAAATAAAGCGCTAAAGGACCCATACTGGCCAAAGAAAGGGATTTCATTCCATTTGAAAAGGCGGAAGCATAGCTTGCTTTAACAAATACAAAATACAGCAAAATGTACCTTTTTGACACAAACATGTGCTACTGTGGTTTACTGTAGGATCCAGGAGGTTTCTCACCATATCACTCACATTCCAAAACTTGAAAAATAGAGACACAAACAATCTTAATCTTTGTCTTCTCCCAAAACTCACGGTTCCCTCTTGCTTCAGGTCTTCCTGGATGCTGATTCGGACTCTTTCCAGAGTGGCCTGCCACCGCTCCGGTGCCTGGTTCAGCTCAGCCTCCAGTCTCTCAATGTCCTGGAACACATTAGAGGTTACAGATATTAGATTAGATAGGTGCATTTATTCATCGCAGGGTGAGGTGATATGTCAACATTTTCCTACACGCCACCGGCAGCCCGACAACCGGCGATTGCAGATATATTCGCTTGTTTTGCGAACCGTTCTCGCTGATCGGACGCAGATAAATCTCCTGCTCCTCGTCGCCTCTGTCCGCAAAAATAATTTCCACCGCTGGTGTAGAGAGTCTCCAAGCTCCATCTCCACTTGGCCCGAGACAATTCTCTGCAACCATCATGCAGGAAAAAAAACTGGCAAAACTTACACTAAAGCGTCAACACAATTCAAAAGCTGCACGTGGCTTGAAGCTGATGGGATCTGTCCAAGAATCTCTCCTCTGATTGGTGGACGGTGACGGATCTTAATCGAGCTTCTAATTGGCTGAGTGTGACATCAATCACTGGGACATCAATGCCACGCGGTTCGAAGTAAATGACACCGAGAAGCGACGCGTATCACTGTCGGTGGCGACACACCAGCTTTTAAAGACAGGATTATTATTTGCTGAGTTGAATTTTCGAGGAGACAGAGGACTGAATTAGCAAAATAAAAGGACAAAAATTGCGCGAAGAAATCGCCCCAAAACACCGATTGACGATATATTCGTCCAATCACCCAAGGTTAATTCATCCCCGAGAAGAGAAATTGTGGTGTCACAGCAGCTCAGATAAAAAAAAAGGCAAATAAAGTAATAAGAATAAAAAAAAAAAAAAAAACAAACAATAAACCAGAAAAATAAAACAATATAAATAAACAATGCAAAAAAATAAATTGGCAATATACAATAAACCCTATCATAAACAATAAATATAAACGTAAAAATGTACAGACTAAATATATATTAATAATAGTTTATCAATTATAAAATAATATCCAATACCCAGTAAACGACTCCCAGAGCACAGAGTATGACAGAAACTCACGGCCAGCAGCTTGGTGATGGCATCGGGCTGAGCGCGGCTCACGCTGCTGTAGCACGGCCACACGATCCTCCTCTTGCTGCTGGAGATGGTGTCGGCCTCCTCGCTGCTCTCCGCCCGCGCCGCCGGCATCCTCCAGTCGAACGACGGCCCCGTGGATAGAGACTCCTCCGTGAAGAAGTCCCACTTGCTCAGGTTGGGGATGGTGATGGAGGGCTTCAGGGTGGGCTACGAGTGGAAGTTTAAAGATGTTTAATGTCACAATAACAATGTGTTTGTATGGACGCCCAAAAGGGTTGCAGTTTTTGCACAACGCTCTCATTTTCACACAAACTGCAAGAAATTAAATATAAAATAAACCTAGCTAGGAATAAGATAAGACTTTACCAATCAACTCAGGGAAATTCACAGGTTACAGCAGGAGAAGTTGACAGAGCTGTCAAAAAAAATCTCTATATTTACACAAATAAACGGAGGTTACCAGGGAGTAGCACTATGCTAACTAGTGAACACAGGTGGCGGTTAATTCAAAGTAAAGTACAAATAGTATATAGTAATAATACGCCATGACAGTAATAGTAGCAGTGTATGTAATAGTGGTGGTATGTTCAACTTTATTTGGGGCTTTTTATTTTATTACTTTAGGGCTATTTTTTACTTTAGTATGGTACAATATGCTGACGTAATATAACATATGTATAGTCTTATAGTAAAATATATCTCTCTATAGTATGGTGAGATAATAGAATAATGGAGTAAATAATATGCTGACGGATGATTATATTTTGTAGATCAACAGGAAGCCGAGCCAAAGTTGGTGGTAAATATCACATGGCAATTAGAAAAGAAACACTGCCGAAATGGCTGACAGAGTCAATAAAGCTTTACTACGTCCAGATGGTGAGAGACACTCCGACTATCTGCATGAAGTCTTTTGAGAGGGAATAATTAGTCCTTTGAAGAATGGCAGAATCTTTTCAGCCAGTGGGAAAGAATGCGGCCAAATAGACCCAAACACTTCCCGAAACCCTTCATCACAGAAACTGTCAGAAATATGGGCACAGCTTCGGTCACTGGCCGGCGAGTAGAGCACGGCTCAGCCTTCCTGCCATAAACACACTACATATTGTGTATGTACGTACACACATGTGGGCACACAAACACACACACAACCCCTCACCCAGGGTCTTTATTGTGGGAATCATTCCTGCCTTTGATGTTTAGCTCATAAATTATATAATGATGTGCTGGGGGTCATTATCAAAATAAACACTCGTCCTTCATATGAGGAGGCTTAAGTGAACCACAAGGGACTGTGGTGTGAAGGAAATAAGAAGACATTTTTTCTTAGAATCACAGAAATCCCAGAGCAGTTTTATTCTCCTCCCTGCGTTCAAATGTCTTCTGTAATTACGATTTCCTGCTTTAGGAGCACAAGATGATCCCTCTCAAAGGGCTCGTCCTTCAAATACAAAAAAAAAAAAAAAAAAAAAAAATCGCTCGATTTCCATTTTTCAGATATTAGAGAACATCTCCTGGGCTTGACATTCCCGTTCCCCTAAAAACAAACCAACGTTGGAAAACACAACGGCACAACCTCGGGCCGTAGCAAAACAGAGCGGCAGACAATCTGTCGCTGCAGATGTGACATCAGAGGGCAAACGGTCACACCGAAAAACCTCCAATCTGTACCGGAGCCAGAGAGAAAACCAGGACTCACATTGGGAGCAGGCTGGAGCATACTGTATGCCTAGAAAAACTCTTAAAAAAAAAAAAAAAAAACACATTGAAAGCCATCAAAACGCTCACCTCCGTGTCTGTGGGCCTGTACTGGTAGTTGAAGAATATTGGACTCCTCCGGTGCATTCTGTTGATGCACTCCCAGATGCAGACGCCTCGTCTGGCCTGCTTGTCTCCCTTGTCCTCAAACAGAGTTCCTGTGAGGACAACAGAACAGAGAGACACTGTTTAAAGAGGAATTCCACCTTGGGTCTTACCTCTGCTCATCCCACCAATTCAAATGAGCTCACAAACAGCTCCCCGGGCATCCAAATGATCCAAACTGATCCGGTATTTCGAGAAAACCATTCAGCCGACTGCGAACGCACTCTTTGGCGACGCCTTAGGTTAAAAAAGGCTCCTGTTAAATTTGTTTAATGTTGCTTTGGAGCATGATTTCCCATTCCAATAGCATGTATACACAAATCTTTGCTGCCGAATTTTGGATGATTACGGATCGAAGAGTGGCCGACTTTTCAAAGGGAAAGCGGCTCAACGTGCCGAACGGCTGAAAATAATGTGTGAAAGGATTGTGTGAAATTAGAACAGCGCGCGGCTTCTCGAAAATAGTTTGGTCATGTGTGAATAGCTCGAACAGCTTTCGCTCACTGAGAGTTGTGAATTCATCCGGCACGACTTATGTTGACGTCCGAGTGTCCCAAACTATCAACTAAATAAATCCCAGGTCTTAGCTGTACAGTTCACTGACCGTGCTCCAAGCGCTCATAGTCTGAGTCCAGGAGGAAGTTCTTGAACCGGTTGGAGATGTGATGATAAGCCAGAAACTTCACATATTGCTGATTAAACTCAAACTCCAGAGGATGTTGCTCCAGAATCTGCAATAAGACGGGGGATAAGGGATAAAGGGGGGGGGGGGGGGTCAAGAGATGTGGACTGAGGGGTGAGCGAGCGGTGGGTTAACTCGTTGGTGCGACGGTGACTGGATCCTTTCCCTGTGTTATGGCTACACCTCTCCCCAGTGAAAGCACCAATTACCATCAGGAAGGAACCCCTCCTGCCCCCCGGGGGGGTCAGAGACATCATTACTCTTCGACACAATCTGGGCAGATTCTAAGGAACTATCATCTCTGTCCAGTGGAGAGAGGAGCCTCAATGCTCCACTGGACGCTCGGGGCACCTGGGTCTATTGGCGAAAACAACAGCTGTTTCGGAGATGAAGCATTTCTATTTTGAGTCCTTGAACCCCCCCCCCACCCCCAGTTTACAGCTCTCCAGGACCCAGGATCCCGGCCAGCCCGCCTTAGCAGCCAAGACATGAGTTTCAAACGACCAATGCAGAAACTATGTGTTGATGCAGGCATATGGGAGTGGGCCTGCAGGACCCCCAGGGACGCCAGAAAAACCTGTGGCATTCTCTAAAGTTAGCATTTCCTAGTTCTCTGTCCTTCAGCTGCTCCCACTCTGTGACGACCCCCCCCCCCCTCCCCCCAGTCGTAAAGCACACCCAAGCCTTCTGTGAAACTTTTTAAATCCACCAAAGTCCAATTTCCCACTTACAGAGCAAACGCATGGAAGTATGAAGGGGATGCTGAAAACACGCTAGCACGGAACACTCTGCACTGATCACTGGGTTCATGGACCATCTGGGTAACAGCCTCGCAGCACAAACCCCCGGTGCGCTCCACTGTCTAATTCACTTATCCGATGCGGGGATTGCAAACAGAGTGGATGGATAATGACAGCTGGATTTCCCCCCTCCCCCCACCCCATTCCCTTATCCCTTCTTCTTCTCTCTGAAGGAATGTAATGAGCTCACATACGAGATATGAATGATGTTACACGACCATACCGGTGTAATTTGGACTTGTCACTATCGCCATTTCCTTCCCGCGCCACCTTTGGAGAGGCGGCGGGGGGGGCGGGGGAGGGTCACAGAGGGAATATGGATAGTTTAAGTGCAGGGGGGCTGTTTGGAAAGGTGTGACATTTACCTGGTGGACACAATCCAGAAATTGCAGGAAGACCGGCGTAAAGCCGCTCCCCTGGCTGCTGGGGCTCAGGTTGCTCCGCTGGCTGAATTTGTGTCCGAACGAGAGCCACTCCTTTTCGAGCAGCACCTGAAAGCCCTCCAGCGTCCTGTAGAAGGGGTCGCTGAGCAGCTGCACCAGAGACACTACCTGAGACGATGGATAAACACAGATGTGCGCCGACAGCTCGATTAACCCGGGGAGGGATGATGATTCTGTTTCTTTCAGACTTATTCAAAGCAGGTCAAACATTGTCATGAGTAGCTTATTGAATATCTAAACTTGCGTGGAAGCATGCTCGGGTGAGATAATTGTATTTAATGGAATTTGATTTGGACAAGAACGCTCATTTTTTCCAATGTCGGATCCAGTCTTTGATGCTAATGTGGGCCACCAATAACACAGAATCGGATTTGTTAATTCCCAACAGGCAGAGCATACACACTGGACTGAATTCAGACCACATGCTGAGAAATTATTTTAAGAAGAACATAGCAATTATGTTATTGATGTGTATCGTCTTAAAACGTTGACACATACGGTAATGGTCAACATATCATGGATATACACAATGTAAGAAACTTTACCACAGGAGAATCTATACTCATCTCCATTTTCTTTTTTAAAGGGATCTCTACGCAACGTTGAAATGGAGGTTACAGATGCATTTTGACGACATCAATTTATGATATTTTTTCCCCTTTAGAATAAATGATTCAACCCCAAAAAGTTCAAAAGGTCTTGTAGGTGTGACGAAAAAAAATTTGACAAGTGATCAAGTGAGAATATTTCCACCATATTTCAACGTGCGTGTTTGTGTAGTATTTTCTTAGATGGAGAGATTGCATGTTGTTATTTTTCCGCATAATGTGACTACAATGGGCGTATGCGCTCCATTTTTCTGATGTATTTCGAAAGCAGAACAAATTAAAAGTTAAGAGTAATTTTCTTATCAAACAATTTGAAATAGCATCTCACGGCACAACTTGCTCCGTTGCAGGACCGTGCATTAATCTACACATGCAATCTGTTTGGCCTCCCTCCTCCAGACGACTAATGAGCCCAGACGCGTGTGGAATGAGCGGGAAAAACAGTGCGTGGCTTCCCCATGGGGGGGCTGGGAGAACATCCAGAGAAAGCCCACGGCTTCCCAGCTTAGAACAAAGGTGTGGGATGACTTCTAGGCTACAACCGTCCGAAACGGAGAGTTGAGAAAAAGACAAAAGCAAGGCATGAGAAAAGAGGCAATAAGGAAAGTCAGGGAAGCAGAGAGGTCAAGGATAAAAAGCGGGGATAGCGAAAAGGAGGAAAAGGAGCGTTGTGCATCCTGTCTGCTGGGTGTCTAAGGCCGTGGATGGTGTGACAAGTGCCAGAGCATATGGAGTTTATTTCTCCGCTCAGGCGTGATGAGGCGCTGGCGTGATGAGGGTGGTGGCCCAGAGAGCGAGATGCTCTGGGCCTAACACGTGCCTGGCACAGGGGAACCGGTTATTAGTTATTTTTTTTTTTTCAGGTTTTTTTTTTTTTTTTTTTTTTTTTTTTTTAAACAGCAGCCCTGGGCTTTACAGATCCAGTAAACACACTGGAAGGACATATGCTTGCAACATACTCTGCAAACTCGACAGGTCATTGTGGAAAATATGAGCTCACACGGCAAAAATGTGACAATATGCTGAGGATACAAAAAAGTGATGAAGATTAAAACAGGCCTTTCGTTTACATGCCTCGAAATCAAAACCATAAACTTTTATGATTGAAATCAGCACAACACAGCGACAAAGGGCATTACAGCCAAAGAGTAGGGGTGTCATGATTCTCCAAATCCATGATTCGATTTCCGATTTAAATCGATAACAGTTTTATTCAGCAATGACGGCTATGCCATTGTTAGACTATCAAGTCTTGATTCAGTCACATTAAATCATTATAAATAATGTTATTTTTTTCTAGTGGAATGAACATAAATAAAATATTTCACACAATTTCATAGGTAAAAGATGTGCTTGGGAGCTGAAAGAGCCCAAAGCTATATTAGAGATCACATTTATTTTGTCTTGGTGGTCGGAGAATTTCACTCACAAAATACAAATATACAGGGGGAATTGCGAACCTGCTTGTGATTTCAAAGTTCGAAATCGAATGCTCATTTCGATCGATTTTCGATTTTGAATTGGAATCGTGACACCCCTACTGAAGTACATTCAATTGCTTTTGAATAATAATAACACTAATAAATAAAGCTTTAGGCAGCAATACACGTGGTCCAGTATCGACTCCAATTCCAAATTTTCAAGTTCCCATAGAATGCAGCATCAGTTTGTGCTGTCGCTTGTCTTTACATCAGCATTACTACTAAAACGAGTTACAATTTTCCGAGTTTCCATTGAACGCAGCATCAGCTGACGTAATGATGCGGGTTTTCCAAACCCTGGTAAAACGCAGAATTACTACTACAAGCTGATACACTTGTTGCGTGTTATGACCTTATCATAAACGTTAGACGGTGGCTGTCTTCTACCTGTAGTCCATAGTGTCCTGCCTCACGATCTCTGTGGAAGGAAATCGCTCCGTGTGGAAGGAAATCACTCCGTGTGAAAGTTCCAAACAACTCGATTTAAACACTGCACAATGTCCACAAATGTCCCTCAGAGACATTTCATCAACTTTTTAAACATTTGGGACTAAAATAAAACTGAGATGATTCGTACCCATTGCTTTGGAGCTGCAAGCAAATTGTGAGGACACAAACACAGAATTATTTTTTTGCCTGTTTTTGACTCCTACAGTTTGCATGTTATGATTGGCTTGAGATGCCGCAAAATAGGGAGAGATATGGCACCGGGTTAGATGCGAACAGAATGAGTTCATTTACAAAAAGGGCAAAAGAGATAAAATATGAAATTAAAGAGCCCCGTCGACGTCAAGCAGGTAAGACCACGCACGCGCGCACACACACACACACACACACACACACACACACACACACACACACACACACACACACACACACACAGTTGTAACCACTACAGAGCGATGGAGTCTATACCACGCAGCTCGCACAAAGCATCCTACTCAACAAACTCATCTTGCTTCACCACCCGACTGGAAGTTTTAAGAACATTTGCGTATTTGCAACGCACGAATGTTCTGCCACTTCTGGTAAAATGTAATCGGTTTTTCACTAATTCCTGCTCCAAATGTAGATCGATGTGGATGAAACTTGAACCACGAGATGTTTGAGATGTCCTGGTTCTAATGAGACCTCAACTGTGTCCATGGGTCCAGTGGTTGTTGTGGGCCGGACACCTTTAGCCCGAAAAATGCCAAAAAGAATAATAATAATAACAAAAATCAGAACAATAACAATAGGGCTGGACCCCTAATAACAATGACATCAAATAACATAGAACTCCAGTATTTCTTCATGAACCTGACCAGGGACTTGTGTACGTGTTGCATATTGTGTGTTTTCCTCACTTGTGTAGTGATGTCCCAGCCGTCCTCCAGGCTAAGCAGAACAGATGAGCCGCTGTCCAGGAGCTCCACCAGAATAAGTGCCAACTGCAAGATCTTGTGAAGCTGTGGGAGATACACACACACGCGCACACACACACACACTCAAAATTAACAGAGTTGAATTATACTCACAAATTCAAATACACACATTGAAACACATAAGCCATACTGTACACACACACACACACACACACACACACACACACACACACACACACACACACACACACACACACACACACACACACACACACACACACACACACACACACACACACACACACACACACAATGGGTCCATTGTTTTGCATTCAGTGCTATTTTGGGTCCACCGGGGCAAATTTCTCCAAAGTGCTGAGCGCTGCTTGGTGTCGGCGCAGGATTTCCCACAGATAATATTGTTCTACAGTTAAGACATGTTTAATGTGGGGACACGGGCTCCAGGGGGTCAGTCAGATAACCAGCGTGATAAGAGTGCTAGGGCTCTCCCATCCTTGTGTGTGTGCATCCATTTCCCTTGGGAAAAAAAAGCTCCAGCACGGATTTACTGTGATGTGGAAGTCACACACACAGGGTGAACGGCGAGAGTCGACCACGAGGTCACTTTCAGGAAGTTCTCACACTATTCCACGTCATTCTCACAAAGGTCCAGACATGTTTTTATTAGACGCTTAGGTAAGAAAGCTTTGTGGTTGGATTTGTGCACGTGTTGTCTCACCTGCATGATCCACTCTGAGTCCTCCAAGGCTTTGAGGAAGGAATCCCCTGCATCCGAGGAGGTGGCGCTGGGAGCACAGGCCCTCAGCAGCTTCTTGAAAGCGGCTTTAACCTGCCGAGTGTCTGCAAAGTCCACAGGCACCAGTTCACAGTTCAGAGAAGAGTCCAGTTTCAAGCCCTGCAAGAAGAAAAAGTCTGGGTTATGATAAAAAAAAAAAAATGTTCTCCATGTGATTCATGCTCTTACTTTCTAATGGGCTTCTATATGATGTACAGGAGTTCACTATGATTAACCACTTAGAGAGCCAGTGATACAAAGACACAAATATCTTCCCAATTTGTGAAATTATTATTACTAGTAAAAGTGTAGGACTTTCTAAGACTCGTGAAAGGCACAGTTTAACAAAATGGCAATGATTTAGTTCTGAAGTTCATTCAAAATGTAAGACTTTCTAATGCATGACCGTTCAAAATGTAAGGCTTTCTAATGCATGCTCGTTCAAAATTTAAGACTTTCTAATGCATGTCCGTTTAAAATGTAAGGCTTTCTAATGCATGCCCGTTTAAAATGTAAGACTTTCTAATGCATGCTCGTTCAAAATTTAAGACTTTCTAATGCATGTCCGTTCAAAATGTAAGGCTTTCTAATGCATGCCCGTTTAAAATGTAAGACTTTCTAATGCATGAACGTTTAAAATGTAAGACTTTCTAATGCATGCCCGTTTAAAATGTAAGACTTTCTAATGCATGAACGTTCAAAATGTAAGACTTTCTAATGCATGTCCTTTTAAAATGTAAGACTTTCTAATGCATGCCCGTTTAAAATGTAAGACTTTCTAATGCATGCTCGTTCAAAATGTAAGACTTTGTAATGCATGCCCGTTCAAAATGTAAGACTCTCTGATGCATGCCCGTTCAAAATGTAAGACTTTCTAATGCATGAACGTTTAAAATGTAAGGCTTTCTAATGCATGCCCGTTTAAAATGTAAGACTTTCTAATGCATGAACGTTCAAAATGTAAGGCTTTCTAATGCATGAACGTTTAAAATGTGAGGCTTTCTAATGCATGCCCGTTTAAAATGTAAGACTTTCTAATGCATGAATGTTCAAAATGTAAGACTTTCTAATGCATGCCCGTTTAAAATGTAAGACTTTCTAATGCATGAACGTTCAAAATGTAAGACTTTGTAATGCATGCCCGTTCAAAATGTAAGACTCTCTGATGCATGCCCGTTCAAAATGTAAGGCTTTCTAATGCATGAACGTTTAAAATGTAAGGCTTTCTAATGCATGCCCGTTTAAAATGTAAGACTTTCTAATGCATGAACGTTCAAAATGTAAGGCTTTCTAATGCATGAACGTTTAAAATGTGAGGCTTTCTAATGCATGCCTGTTTAAAATGTAAGACTTTCTAATGCATGAATGTTCAAAATGTAAGACTTTCTAATGCATGCCTGTTTAAAATGTAAGACTTTCTAATGCATGAATGTTCAAAATGTAAGGCTTTCTAATGCATGAACGTCCAAATGTAAGACTTTCTAATGCATGGCCGTTTAAAATGTAAGACTTTTTAATGCATGCCCGTACGAAATGTAAGACTTTCTAATGCATGAACGTTCAAAATGTAAGACTTTCTAATGCATGCCCGTTTAAAATGTAAGACTTTCTAATGCATGCCCGTTTAAAATGTAAGACTTTCTAATGCATGCCCGTTTAAAATGTAAGACTTTCTAATGCATGAACGTTCAAAATGTAAGACTTTGTAATGCATGAACGTTCAAAATGTAAGGCTTTCTAATGCATGAACGTTCAAAATGTAAGACTTTCTAATGCATGCCGTTTAAAATGTAAGACTTTTTAATGCATGCCCGTTTAAAATGTAAGACTTTCTAATGCATGAACGTTTAAAATGTAAGACTTTCTAATGCATGCCCGTTTAAAATGTAAGGCTTTCTGATGCATGCCGTTTAAAATGTAAGACTTTTTAATGCATGCCCGTACAAAATTTAAGACTTTCTAATGCACGCCCGTTTAAAATGTAAGACTTTCTAATACATTTGAATGGCGTAGATTGATAAAATGTCAATGATTCAGTCTTTAGCATGGCCATTCCAGACACTTTTTGTGACTCAAAGTTAATTGATATCAAATGTGTCGCGTGACCAAATTGGACCAAACACGGCAAGTCTGGAGTACATCGGTGGAACAGTTGTCGAGATAATCGAAGGACATAAAGACGGACAGACAAATTCCTTCCTTTATAATTACATACAGGTGGTTCAATTAGATAGTGAGATAGTGTAGTATCTAAAAAGTGAATACAGAACACTCACACCATTATCGTGGTTTGAGCGTCACTTGGCTTGAGTGTTATGAACACGTTGCATGTAGCCCTCTGCCACTTAAACATAACATTTTACAATGTGCAATGAAAATGTCCCTTTTACCAAAAATGTGGACAGGCTGGTTAAACTTCAGTTATCATCATCGGCAAACATTAATCACACCGTTTATTAAACACAGACCCTCCGGTATTTTTTCTCGTCTCACCCTCAGATGGGACTTTTCTCCAAATATGTAGAGGGCAGCCTGCCGTTTCAGGAGCTGAGCCTGCAGACTGCTGCTGCCTGCAGGGGGCGCCAGATCCTTCCCTGCTAGCCTGGCACCCACGTCCACGGTTAACGGATGCTGGAGTCTGCTGCTAGAGCGTAAGCTGGCCCACACACCTGTGAGGACACAGGAAAAAATAAATCACATAAAAAAAAAAACAACCTGGTTTATTAATGTCAAGATAAACTTCAACACTATTATAACGAACACATGCCATGCTGACTACATTTTACATGCAAATTAGTTGCACAGGGCTCCAATAAATACATGATTTTTGCAGGCAGTCAACAAATAAAATGAAATAAAATGTGTTTTTCTAAAAGCAGAATTTGGAACTGGAGTTTGCTAGCAGGACTAGCCAATAGCTCAAGAGATCATTACAAAAAAAGATAAATTACATGCAGCACCTTCCAAGTGAAGTCATTATTTCTTAAAGTCCCGGTGTTCGTCCCTTTAGGATTAGTTGACAGTTTTGACTAATTGCTAATTATGTCTGCTTCAAGAAAGAGGAGATAACTTTAGATATTAACCAAAAGAACTCCCAATGCATTAAAAAAAAAACATTGTCAAAGCTCAGGACATTTGTTTTCGTACGATAACTTTGATTGGGCAATAAGAAACAGAGTTTAAATAAGTTGTCCATGAAACCTGTCTCAGATGAGTATATCACTGATTGACTATTAAAAGTCTCACTTTTAATAGTAATAACACAATTAACACAAATAACACAATTATAGACAGAATCAAGAACAAAATAGCATTTTCTAACAACCTTTTCTTTCTTTCTTTTCATTTACAACAAATCTCACTCCATGAAAAGTTTGGTGACAAAGACATGCATTAATTAAAAAATGATCATCGCTTATCCAGGATCTGTTCTTACAGGAGGCCACAGTCAGAGTCTTTAGCGGTGAATCATTCCCGAGCGTCCGTGACCAACATCAGGTCCGAGGGAGGGGGGGACCTGCTGTTGGTCACGGACGCTCGGGAATGATTCACACACACTTATGGCCTGGCCTGCTCTCTGACCACAATGACAATATTATATATACAATTCTGAGGCAACATATTAACAATCGGCGGCACCACATTTAAGCAGCCGCTTGAGGTTTCACAAAACCACAGCTTCCAGAAGGGCACTCGCAACATCAGTCAAAACGAGCGCTACGCTACACAAGGATGTTTTTAAATCCCTAGGTTAGATGCTACATGTGCAGTTAGAAGAAACGTGAAATGAGAAGGCTTTGACGATGGGTTACGACAGGGAAAGGCTTTTTTTTTTTTTTTAGAAGATTGGTGAGGAAAGCAATCTTAAAGCGGCAGTTCCACTATACCTTGATTGTGGATTGTCCCCTTACTGGCAGGTTTTTGGTTTGAGTGAGTGAAAAGTTTATCTCTGTACCCAAGCACTAGGAGATGTTGTGTACAGGAGGGAGGGAAGGAGAAGGAGGGAAAGATAGGCCATGGGGGAAAAAAAGAACACAACGTCAACTGGACATCATAAAATGACATCACTTTTACTCTTACTTGGAGATTAATAGCGATGACTGGACTATTGCTCGTACCAACTGACAGCAATACCAACAACCAATAGAATGAATGATGTGACATGCAATCACTGCTAATGATCCCGATCGAAAAGGAATGATAAAGGAATGATTTAAAATGCCGAGGAGGGAATTAACGATGACAGTGGATGGAAGCAAGAGTTGTGAACATAGGATCCAGTAAATGGAGCCAGAAAAAGGTTGCGTTCTGTGAATAAAAGAAAAGGGAGTCAATCCCCCCCCGTGTACCCACTTCTTTGTTATGGAACGACAGGAAAACCAGTGAGTGCGTTTGAAAGAATTTCCCCCTCCGCTTTCAACCTCTTACACATTTTATTCGCATTTGAAGGTATACAAAAAAAATGTCCCGGTAAAAAACAAAACGTTCATTAAACTGAGTTTGCTGGTGGTGATGCATGCGCTTCCTTTGGTGATTCAGAGCCACATTCCAGGCTGCAGCGTCATATGGGTTACAGGTTATATGTTTGTGAGGTCAGTCCCCCTGTTACCATCAGGACAATTCGGGGAATTTAGTTTGTATCATCGACAAGACTGGACATGCTACTTTCAACCAGATTAAAATCCTTAGATATGCATCGATATTACTAAAAGCCCTTAGCAAAGACTTATTTCTTCCTTCAATGAGCGTGACTGTACACTTGAACTGATTCAATCCATTAAATGTTGACTAATTTTTCGACTGAATGTGTCGACTGAAAATATCTGCCAGAAATCTTTTGGCCAAAAGCATGGGTCATAGGAAACTGAAGGCATCACTTACCACCTCTGGTAAAGCTGTTTGAGAAGGGGATATCTAAATGGACAGGGGCCATCTTTGGCATCCTGGAAGTCCTCCTTTCACTGCCTGAAGACACACATACATGAAAGAGAGGACATTTCTCCCCTCCTGCGTCCAACACAAACATGAACGAGGGACACAGATTTCTAAAACACATCTCCATGACAACATGGCAAGGGATTAGTCTGCAGGAATAAATGCGAGGCCCGTGAACAGTACTGTATCAGCTACAACTACCGACAAGGTAAACCAGATTGGGATGCGCATTAAGCCTTTTGGCTCAGACCTGGAAATCCTTCCCTGCCAACTTAGTCTGAACTCGTTCTGACGCTATGGAAATGAAGGGAATCCTATTTCCCAATTAGAAGGCCTTTCATCCGATCCTCACAGCCTTAGAGTGCTCAGATTGATGGAATTAATGATCATTTGGGGGGCTTTTTGACCCAGTTTGCATAGAGCAGAAAGTATGTGGGGGTTTAATGGGGAGGATAAGTGCTGAAACGTGCATGTGTGCATGTGTCGTGTGCGTGTATGTCTGCATCCTGCTCACAGCTCTCATACTAGTGCTGTACGATATATTTGCGAATATGGATTTGGGGCAGAGAAGATGGATGGACGAGGGGGTGACCCCAGGTTGTCCTGTTCCTCTGGCATAACCTTTATATTGTAAAACAGTTCCTTCCTACCCCAGCCAAATCACTCACACACACACACACACACACACACACACACACACACACACACACACACACACACACACACACACACACACACACACACACACACACACACACACACACACACACACCAGAAGGCAAAATAAGGAAAAACATGAGTGCCTGTTGGCAGAGCAAAACAAGACTAGAGCTTACAATTGTTTCAAATTTGCAAGTCTGAAATTATTATTTTTTGTCATTAGAAGTAAATGCCTTTTAAGTTGACTCCTATGCAAATGACCTATCATACAAATCCAAGAGCTATATTTCAGACAGCTTAGATGTTTTTAGTCAAAGTATCTAAAAGACTAACTCTAACGTCAAAAAATAAAAAAACAGGAAGTAAAGTAAATAGCATAATCCTGTTAATAACAGCATATTAGAGTCACTTATAGCAGAGAAAAGCACTTAAGTGATTAGCCTGAATAATGCAGTTACTAATATGAATTACTAATTGTAGATATTAAGTAATATTCGTAATTGTCTTGAAATGTACCTGGTGAAAGGCCAATGAGAGAGCGATTGGAGAGGGTGCTGTTCCCATTCATTTTGAAGTAGATGGGGATGGAGTCCAGGATGGCCTGCAGGTATTTCTCCTGCTCCAGACTACTGGACGACTCAGAAGAGGAGGCTGGGGCTGCAGACAGAGGACAACACTCACTACACACACACAGACTACACTGTAGTGCCTCATAAGCATAATATCACCAGGTTACTTTGAGTGTTCTGATTGGATTCATGCCACGTTTGATGTTTTCTACATATGTTGGTGGGGTTTTGCGTACCTGTGGAGGAGGGGTTCTGGGACTTGAAGAGTCCTACCACACTCTTGCCGTGGAAGCCCCCAGAGCGGAGCAGCATGGCCTTGGTCCGCGGGTGTTTCCAACATACAACAGGCAGCCGGTTGTGGCGGTAGCCGCGGGCCACCTTGTGAAGACTGCTGTCCTGGACAGCCTGGGGCACCACGAGCAGCCCTGGGTAACTGAGGAAAAGAGAGAGGAAATATAAGAATGCTGGGAGAACAGCATAGATCATCATCATAATTACTGTAGATGATAATAATAATAATAATAATAATAATAATAATAATAATAATAATTATTATTATTATTATAATTATATAATTGTATAATTGTTAAAATTATCAATATAATATGAAATATTCTATAAATTTGTATTTTTTCTAATATTACTATGATATATATTGCTACATGCTACAGAAGAGTTAAAAAGACAGGAGGATGAAAAGCTTATATCCTGTTTCTATTGACTGTCAGCATTATGTTTGGGTGTGTGTGTGTGTGTGTGCGTGTGTGTGTGTGTGTGTGTGTGTGTGTGTGTGTGTGTGTGTGTGTGTGTGTGTGTGTGTGTGTGTGTGTGTGTGTGGACCTCTGCCTGTCCTGTGGCAAGACTAGGTGTCTAAAAAAGCTAAAAGTGACTGGCCTCTTGAAGTCCTCAGGCTTACAGGGACTCCGGCAGAGCTACACATGCTGCAGATTAACAGGCTCAGCAGCGTTGGGTGGAGATTAGTGTGTACAGCACCGCATCAGCATGTTCTCTGACTTTCTAGAGTCAGGTCGAAGCGTGTCGCGGATAAGTGGAAACAAACGCAAGGGATTTTAAATTGCAATGAGCATATGTGTGGGTGTACCTGCGACAGAGGGAGTAGAGTCTGTTCACGGCTGTAATTCTGAACTGCTCGCCGGTCTTGGAGCGGGACGAGCTGATGGTGATGGTGCCGACGCCCAGGCGCTGGTAGTCACGAAAACAGGCCCGCTCCACCAACTGCTCCATGGTGGACTTCTCCGAAGCTCGCAAAGTGCTGCTCGGGGGTGGCTCTCCATCGTCTGATACTAAAAAAATATATATATATGAAAAAAAAAAGTGGCATTAGCAGTGGAATCATACTGCATAACATTGACTTATTGCTGCCTTTGTCCACTTGTGCACATGGCCATTAAGGCAGGGGTTCACAACCTTTTTGGCCTGTGACAATAAAAACAGCAATTAGCGAGTGAAAAATGTTCTCCTTAATTCCTTTTGTTATTATGTTGAAGCCAGCACCACTCATTTTATGGTTCACATTTAGGCCAATAAGCAATTGATCGAGGTTAAATAAGAATATGTAATTTACCTTCAAAATGGACAGTGCATTACTGGTCAACGTGCAGGTCACAGAGGTCATGTCAGATCATGGATGTACATTTATAGTTGTAAAACAAAATTATTACAAAGATATATCAATGAAATATCAATATATCAGTATTAAAATGTCCTGTAATGTCTTACACAAAGATTCCAAAACATCATTGACAAAAAAAAGTCTTGTAAAGAACCTCTGGATCAGATGTGATGTGTGACTGTGTTGATGCTCTTACTTGAAATGTCGTCATCCTCATGCCAGGTCATTCTGCTGCCTCTCTCGTTCTTTTTAAGTGTGGTCTGGCTGCCTCTGCCCATCGTAATCTTGCCTGCCTTCTTGGCTCCCTTGACGATCGTCTTGGAGAGTGTCCTGTGAGAAGGAGCAAAAGCCAGGCAGCAACATAATTCTTCTTCAAATATTCTTGCATCAAAATAGAACTTTTTTTTCCAAGTAGAAGACCGCTGTGGTCCTTCCAACGGTGATGTGCTTTACATCTGGAATAAGCACACAATGAGGACTACCAAAACACTGAAGAACATCTTCATTAGGGTGAGAGCATCTGGTTTGCTCATTCAGTGAAGTCAAAGTCCATTAATGTGAGCCACAGTAATAATCAACAAACCTGAAGCCAGTGTTTTTCTCCTTTTGCTTGGGGACGATGAGCTGAGGGGCCGCCTGTCCCGCCGCAAACGCAAAGGTGCTGAAAATGGATTGTGGGTAGCGGATCCTCTGGAGATGCTTCCTGAAGATCTCCACCATCTCGGAGCTCACCTCCTCATCAAAGGCTACCTTTATCAACTGTGAGATAAAATCAGCCAAATTGTTTACACAAAGGACATTCCTGGTTCGAAAACCCCATCTTACCCACAGGCCCCAGCTACAGTCTACATAAGAATATAGTTTAGACGCCACAATTCTGGCTGAATCACCGTCCATTTTTGGCAGAGGGGTTGAAGGCCCGTCTCTTCAGGATACACCTGAGATCCGCCTGTATTGACCTTTCCGCCTCTTGAGGATCCTTATCCCCTGCTATGCTTCCCTTTTCTGTTAGTTTCCTGTGACCCTATCTCTGCCAACTTCATAGCCCTCCCCTAGCCTGCTTGTCTTACATATACATCCTAAAAACCCTTATCTTAATCTCTGAATCTGCTAACGTCCCTTGTTCTACAGTGCCACAGACAAATGCACTTAATGTGGACCACTTTGGATAAAAGCTACGTAATACATTGTATCATAGCAAATCCATACACTCGTAACAAAACATCCAGCAGGCCAAGTGACCCTCACCATAAGAAGAGCTTTTATTGTCGCTGTTACTAAAAAGATAGGAATGGGCAATAAAACTTTTATGGCACTAACTGAATAGTAAAAGACCAAAAACACATGCTTGGCTCACAATCAATTGTCCTTTCTTAGAATCAAACTAAAAATTAAAATTACGCAAGCCCAAACCGCTTTTTAGGTGGATATTCAAGCTGCGTATTTTTAAATGTTTGAACCCAATTTAGCTTGGAGAGTTTCTGTATTTTTTAAAAGTCCAGACCTTCGGCCCATGGTTATTCTACATTCCTAAAATGGATGTGTGGAGTTCTTTAAAAATATTGAAGTCTGGTAAGACCATGTGTGTTATTAACATGAATAAATTGCAAATTCCAAACCATCTGTTTGTTATAACTGCAATTCAACGGCATATACGCCTCATATGAAATTTCCTATTCAACAATATCCAGTAAAAACTAGGGATAAGTACTAAATACTCCAGTGTACCGATATAAATACTGACATTTCAGTCACAATAAAAGAGAGAACACGGATTCTGAAGAGTGGAGTTTTCCCCCTCAGGAATTTTTGCCACAATCAGATATAAAGAACTTAATGCCTACTAACTCAATGTCATCACATCACATTATACTGGCATCAGGTTTAGGTGTCAGAGCATCTTTATGAGTATGAGCACGAGAGCACAGCATCAATTCCAGATATAGTGGTACCTCGACTTACGACTGCATCTACTTACGACTAAGATATGACCAAGATATGAGTAGCAATAGTCGCAAAAATTTGTATCGACTTGCGACCGACTGCTCCAAGATACGACCATGGATACGACCATTTGCAGTTGGCAGGTCGGCGCCAGTCAGTAGTCAGAAGCGGGCGACCTACATCGTGTGTGCACGTAGTTCATGGCTTATCGATATTTTTTTCATATTTACTGTGTTTGTGCTGTGTATTTTGTTTATTTTCACCCTTCATGATGAGTCTTCATGAAAAAGAAAAAGGCAATGATTCCCATTGAAACGAAGAAGGAAGTCATAGAAAAATATGAGTGTGGTGTATTTGGGAAAAATTGCTTCGACATACGACTGTTTTAACATACGACCGTTCCTACAGAACAAATTACAGTCGTAAGTCGAGGTACCACTGTACCAGTATTCCCATCACCGCTGGTAAATTCCAGCTCTCTTCTTAATAAAAAGTTAAAAAAACATTGCTTATTATGATTTTGATTATCTCTGGTCTTCTTTTTTCTGACTTTTATTCAGAGTTGTACAGTTGTTCTGTCTCACCTGGAAGGATGCAGAGCGCAGCTGAAGGCCTTCCTGCATGTTCTGCTGCAGCAGGTTCTGGATGCTGATCTTCTTCTCCTTGGTCAGGGTTGACACTGGGAAGGCCCTGATTACTGCCTGTTCCCCAACTGAACACACAACAAAACAAATCCTGAACACACATTGACCGTTTGACTGACATTTTGACAGAACTTTCTCTTATTTTAAGACCATTTCGAGGAAAAGACCAGTATTTCATCATTGGGAGTCAACCTTTGTGATTGCCATTACAAGCTTTTAAATTGGTCCAGCATTGAGAGAACAGCTTTAGCCGACTGCAGCGTAATAGCGCAATTGCATGGCCAATTACATTACATTACATTTAGCAGACGCATTTATCCAAAGCGACTTACAATTATTCAAACACCGATGGACGCAGCCGCCAGGCTGCATTTAGCGGTTAAGTGTCTTGCTCAAGGCACTACAGCATGCTAGCAGGAGGAGCCTGGGATCGAACAAGCAACCTTTAGATTACTAGACGACCAGCTCTACCTCCTGAGCTACCGTCCCCCATCCCCCAATGAATCTGGTTGGCTCAAGCGACTGTATTCTCTCAATACTGGATCAATCAATTTAATCCCTCAAGGGGATTAAATTTAATCCCTCACCACCAATAAATGAAAAATAAGGCTTGGTTAAAAACAAAAAAAGAAACAGAATATTTTTTTAAATTATACTGGAACCAACAGTATGCACTTTCAAGCCATTGTTCTTTGGGATAGCAATTACCTAGTGGGTCGTGTGGGGTGCCTTTAAAGATGATGCGATAGGTAGTGAGGAAGAGGGCTCCCTCTGCTGGTAGGATGTGTGGACCCCCCAGCAGACCCCCAGTTGCCTCCTCTCTACCATCCGGGTCTAGGACCACCCGCAGCCCCTCCGACACAAACTCCTCCCCGGGGAGCAGAGCCGGACGTAGGATCTTCGGCTGGGGGAGAAGAAAGTCATTAAAAAATATTATACTGAGGGGACAGCCACACTTACACGCTCTGAGCACCGAACCAATCCGCAGTAAGGCCGAGCTCCGTGAGCAACCAACGACATATGCACCGCTTACGCCAAAGCTCCCATACTTTGACCTATATCAACTGATAAGACGCTATAACTGTAAGAACTTTGTACATAGGATATTTTAGAACTTGTCATTTAACACAACAAATAGGTTATATAGTATAAAATAACACAAGCTGATTACAACGCACAATACAAATAATAGCTTTTATTAATACTAATTCAATTAAACAAAAATTACATCTGATAACTCTGTCGAACTGTACTTCGATAGATAAAAATTTAAAATTAGAAAAGTTTTTTTTCCCGGCAACAATAGTTAATGTTCTGAGATAGAAAACGCCACTGCGTACTACTCAAAATAAGGAGATATAATACCATCCAGAATTGCCAATCAACAAAACAGGCGCTATAAATATAAAATAATATTATGTTTCGCCAGAGCTAATGGCTTTCTGGTATTTGAACTGTCGCAAAAACTTGAGCAGAGGGAAGGCGTAACATATTAATGAAGAAATGTAAATTCACTGATTAAGCACCGCCCCACAGACTTTGAGTGACTATAGCCACAGCCAACACAGTGACCAAAAGCAGTCAGCCAAACCACCAAGACAGTGACCAAAGGGACGTACGTTGGTTGCTCACGGAGCTCGGCCTCCTTCCCAATTGGGGCTTACGATTACATGTACTCCAAATGGCCATTACTTTAATGAGACATGAATGAGAGAGGCAAAAAACAACATCAACATTGTCCAACACATTCCCTTCAGTATTTTAGATTGAAATAAAAGTTAGGAAATCAAAAACATAATTTCTGCCATTACAATACAGCACAGATTGACATTAGAATAACACATGCAGAACATTAAGTCATTAAAAACACACATCAACAATTGACTTTGTTGTGTTGCACGCATACTGAGCATCATGACATACAGCATTTAAACACCCCCAGTGAACTTAACTGATGACTTGCCAAGAAAAGCAAGCATGGATTCTCTGTGGAGACTGAGCATCTCGGTCCACAACACAAGCCCATGAATTGTTGCTTAGGTACAAACAGTTCTTTGGGCCCATTTCTTCAATTTATCATAAATTAAGCAATTACTGGTTTTCTCTCTATTTTCTTCTGCATTTGAGCTTGCCTGACATCTGGTGCAAATAATAATGCCTGAATTAGAATGAATAGCTTGCTGGATTTGTAAAGTCCTGTCAAGTCAAGCACTTCTACAATTCAGCTTTTACAATTCTAGCCCTTGTCTTCAGTTCTAAGATGGGTGGGGTAAAGTACAGTATATAACTACACCATACAATAAATTACACTGTGTAGTGTGTGTATAGGAATAGATTCTAAAATACTACCCACCTTAAAGGTTACATCTCACTGACAAATTAAATGCTGGCGAGGATTCAAGATGACTCATAACTGGAAGACCAAATCATGATGCACTTTTAATTTCACACAGTAGGAATGCAATTCTTCATCCTACGCTCTGCCTCTGGCAATCTGAACTCATTTCAAAATGCCTTAGTTAAGCATTCCTCAGTGTTGAAACAGAACTTAAGTGTAGGAGACTGCAAAAGCATCAAATTATCTTTACAACAGCGGTGGATATTTCAACATGAACAATGTGTGATAGCTTCACCAGCTTATTGCCATCAATACTTGACCAGAGAGAAATCCAAAGGCAAACTTAATAGTATTTAACATGCCACTTGCATCAGGGATGTTTGGCCCCAAATGACAGCATATGACTGATGTTTGCCTGCATGAGGGCGGGTGAGAGGATCTATCAAGAGCTGACAGGCATGTAGTACAGCCGGGCCTTAAACACCAACTGGTTAAATATGACGGTATGGTAAGGATGACCTTGTGAGGAAAACGATAAGGGGGGTAGGAAGCACACTGTATATCAGCCAGCATACCAAACAAAAGTGAACATGCGAATTAAGGAGAAAGAAAAGTGGATGAAAAAATAAATAATGCTTTCTGACACCTGTTTAAGGTAAATACCTTTGTTATGACAATGGCTGAGCTGGACATGGTGCTTTAAACCTGCTGTTTGCACACAGATTCAAGTCATTGATAAATGACTCCACATAAGAAGTCTCGCTTTCTTTTGTCCGAATAGCAACACACTAAAAATAATTATGCGCAAATTTAAAACTTGAAAGAAAATAAAAGGTTGACTTGGCTTAAAACTGTACTCTGTGTAGGGCAGCACTCACCTTCTGAATAGGAGGCAACCTCCTGCTCTCCCGGTGCACCGCCTCCAGCGTTTCCATCTGCATAGCTACGAGGCCTGTGGGTCAAAAGTCACGATTAATTACCATGGGTCACGTCCCTGTGCTTGTACACACACAGAAACGCACGCAGGCCACTGTACACAAACACCGCGCGCCGACTTACTCACCCATTCACTCAGGATGCTGACACATGCCGACGCCGAAACACAGCCCATATTTACAGATTTAAAGGCCAGTTAGCATGTTGCGACTTAATCAGCTTAGAGGTCTCTGTAGCTTTAAGCCTCTGCTTAGAATACACCCATTCAATCTTCCTTTAGCTTTCAAAGGACGCTGTGGTGAGAAGAGTTGCTGTATAAAGCTGAGGGAATTAGGACAGTGCCCAAGCATGACAGGGGAGGGGGGCTTGTGCAGATCAGGGCTCAGTGAGATAGATGGACTGTACCTGGAATCATGCTGTGCAGACTCTTGATGTGGTCCTGGGTTACTCCACTCTCCGTGCACACTTTGTCAATGAAGCGAGCTATGAACCTGACAACGGAGTTGGCCACGTCACTGGTCTCCGAGTCCTCAAAGCCGCTCTCCGTGTCAAAGCTTTCTGCCACACTCCCTGCAATGCTGCAAAGCACACAAGCGCCCGTGTGATGATTGTGCAACTCAGATTATCGCAAATGCAATGGATCAGGAAGAATCGGCAGGAACACGATGAGGAGTGACAAAATGGGTTTGAGGAATCTTAAATTAAACTATGGCAAAGCCATGGAGCCTTGATCAAATTTTACGCTGATACCATCTTAAGGTGCTCACTTGGATGCTGCACGTGATTCATAGGAGACGAAAATTCTCACTGGTTTTACAAACAGTGAGCAAAAGTGCTCAGGCATCTTCTGGGGAATACAAACAAGTCTGTGGCAAAAACAGTATATAAAAAAAAATAAAAGAACAAAATAAATTCCAAATCAAAAACAAAATTCTTGGCCACAGCATTCCCATCATCCGTTCAAACACGGAAACAAAACAAGGACACATTTACATACTGTCCGTTTGTTGACTGGAGAGTAAAGCTGAACATTTTGGAGCATGAGGATTGATTTCTGATGGTTATATAAAGCCCAAAGGCTTCATCGTTTATGCTACTGTGAGCCTTAAAGACAAAGGATCCAGATAGGAGACCTGGTTGGTCAGATTTACTGTGGCAGAACACGGGAAATCACTTACACCATTTGGTGTGTGTCTGTGTGTGTGTGCGTGCGTGTGCGTGTGTGTGTGTGTGTGTGTGTGGTTTGGTTAGAGTGGAATTACCGCTACGAAGTCTCTCGGCAGGTTTAATGTTCCAAAATGCAAAACTCCATTTGGTAAAATGACATTGTTGATGCACAGAGAGGATGTGGGCCGGATGTGGAAAATGTCTTGTGTTTCATTTGGCTGAATCTCAGGGTATCACGTACACAGAGTCATGCCACATCCACCCACATACAGATCATCACCTTGTTAAGAAAGAGACCAGTAATCCCAAATGCAGAAACCTCAGCCTGGCACTTTCTCCAGATAACAGTGTGATAATTGTTCTTGGAAATCTTAGCTGGTCAAAATGTAATGCTATTAAACGTTGACAATTTGAAAATATTCTATGATGACTGCAGGGCTTTTTCTCTTTTCTCTTCTTGAGTACAGTGTATATTATACACTGTAGTGCAACTCCATTTTGGGGGGAACTCAATATTTTAAGAAAATTAGGAATTTCGATTGTTAGAACATGGCTTGCAACTTGTACTTAGCAGTTTTTGTTAAACACAGACATCATATTCTAAGTCAATGTCTGAAAAAGGGCAAGAATGTAATCAGAAATTAGCAGTCTTTCTTATGTATTATCTCAGCGTGAATTATGCTGTGTATGTGTGGTGTGTGTGTTTAAGTGCGTAATCAATTGATTTATTGACTGAATCAAATTTCATTCTATTTATCAGATAAATGGTTTGGTATTTCGTTCACATTTTTAAATAATGTTTTTCACATTTTAAATAATTAAATGCTATTTACAACTTCAACAAAAATGTAAAAGCCTGTCTTAGTTCCATATCGTAAAATGAAAAGTTATGTTTTAGACTGCTGGACAAACAACAAAGATGTCAGATGAAGCTGACCTATTGGTGACGATGCTGTTGCTGCCACTCTCCCAGTCGGCGACAGGGGCGTTTCGGAGCAGCTTGTTCTTGCTAGTATCTAGTGGGACCAGCAGGTAGACCATGAGGCTGGCGTAGTGGATGGCCTGGCTAAACACCGTGCTCTCCTCGTTCTTCACCAGCTCCTGCTGCTTGTCCTTGCTCAGGCTGGGCCACACACGCAGCTGCTCTGCAGCCAGCGCCATGGCGGTCCGCTCCATGTCGCTGCCTCCTGGTTGCGGCTGAGGCTGACCCACGTCCTGGAACAAAAGCATGATTTTAGGCGCGACCTAGAGGGAATAGTCAACACAATTACATCTGCTGCCGTTCACAGGAAAATAAGCTCACAGTATGGGGTATAAGTGAACGCCAGATAAAAATGGTGTTGCGGTTAGTGTTCTTTCTGGCAGCAATCAATCACTTTTTTAAACAATCAAAAAAACAAAACACACAATAACCATCATCATTTGCAGAATAAATAGTTATTTTAATCATTTTTTTAGTAACCTTTAGCCTTGCAGCGATGCCCACTTTCTCTTCAAGGCTGGTCAGATAGAGGGATCGGATCTGCTTTTGGACTTCGCTGTAGAAGGTGGCCTCCCAGAACTGCTGGCTGGTCCAGATGGGATGGTCCTGGACGCACGTGTAGGCAAACTGGTTCACCCCCGCAGCAAGTTTCTGTGGCGATGCAACACAGCAGAATTATTTGGGCAATCACTGAGGAGCGTTTTAATCACAACAGCTGACAGAATCTGTTATTGAGCATTGGGGAATGTTTCCTTGGACAGGCTATTGAAAACAACATGGATGTAGTGAACAGACTCTTGCAAATAAAATAAATGTATTGAATACAGTGACGTTTTGGTCAAAGAACCTTCATCAAGAATCATTGCTTTATATAAATATATATATCTATTATATAAATTTGCCCAATAGTTTCTTCTTTTTTAATATTTTGAGGACTTCCAGGTCCCCTTCTATGCAGCTGTTCCTTTGTATATGTCAATATTGTGTTTTTCTCTCGTTATTTAACAAAAACACAAAACAATACTACAGTGACAAGCCAGGCCTTTCCTCTGTGCATTTGGAAGCAGCCTTACTATTTACTTCACTGGTTTGTGTTGAGGAGTAAAGCACCTGCTGTTTGCAAAAATAGGACGTGCGGTGTTCCCCCCTGAAGGCATTGAAGCTACTCCGCACAGTATAAGCTAAGATATAAACACCATACAGCAATACTGGGGACACGATACTTCCCCACCACATGACCTGGACTAAATGAGACTGTGCCAACTAAATTTATAAATGACCATGAACCCTCCAGCATCCAGTATATTCCCCCTGAGCTGAGCTGTGAGGCCATATGACTTTCTTTAGCAAGGCTCAACCTTTTATTGGATTAGCTTCTGATTTTGTATACCTAAGCCTGACAAAGAACATCAACATTGTGGTTATCATTATTGCTTTTTTTCCCTGCTCAAATGACCAGAAATCATGCGGCTACTGTAATTATTAGAGACAGACTCAAAAGAGCTCTACTCACAGCAGCACCCTCTAGAGTCTGAGTAGAAGCCAGACCCAGGGGAAGGAAAACATAAATACATAAATCCAGTTCATACTTTGCCCTACTTAAATCTGCCTTTCTATGTTTTCTATCCATTTTGTATTCACTTATTTTTTATTAAATTAAATGTGGAATAGAGTCTACTAATGTATATGGGAGGATATTGTCTGAGGAGTGAGAAAATGCATATAAAACACCCCTGCAAAAATCTCTATACAAGCTGCTCCCGGTCCATTCAATGTATTGACGTTATGCCTGTGCTCCTCTGTATGTTGTTTGTATTGTTGGTGACTGGGTCCACCTTTCCCAACAGAATGAAAAAGTGGAAGAATATGTACTTTAAATAATCCCAGCACTAATACAAAAACAGGTGTGGTCATTGGGCAAAAAAAATAAACCTTGGTTGAAATGACATTCGTTCTAGCCACTAATGCTTCGAAGATAGGCTGCTGTGAGAACAATGTTGGTCGAGTTCAAGATAATAGACTTGCAGATCATCTAAAAGCATCAGCCTGACCCCTGCATATCGAGGTTAGTTGTAAAAGATGGGGATGATAAACGATCAAAAATAAGTGGTGACAAACAATATAATCAGGGAGAATCTTAGCCCATTCGTGGTGAAACACCTCCCTGTTTTAAATAGTGCATAGCTAGTGTACGTAGTGTGTTTGTGTGTGGCCGCACGCCTTCTCTTTATGCCAAATACTCTGCAGGGCTGTTTCTGTTGGCTGCCTTGTCAGATCTGGTACAGGTCAATTTGACCGTGGTCAGCTCTCCCTACTCTGATAATATAGCGGGCCTCAAGATAGACATGAAAAGACGGATGGGTAAGGGGGAGGTGAGTTACTGGGGAGGGAAGTATAGAAAAGAGGAAAGAGGGAGGACGAAAGGAAAGAGAAAGGGGAAGAAAGGGAATGGGTGTAAGGAGGGATTCACCACAAGGGACCCACATGGATGTATGTGTTAGCAGCTCAATCATTTGGTTGTGGAGGACAGGGTCAAAAACAAGCTGAAAAAAAAACCAACCCAGAGAAAAACAGAGCAAAATGCCTTATACAGTTCAAAAGAGGACAAATGGCAGGAATCCTAGTAAATAAGGTCATGGTTCCTCATCATCTTCTTGGATGTATAACCTGTCTACAATTTAAAAAAAATCATTGGATTTAAGTCATTGGATCAACTCAAAACAATTGCTTTAATTTATATTATTGTGTTTTTTCTCAACTTAAAATGTGTATCTTCGTTTTTCAATTGATGACACCTAAGCAATACAGATTCTACAAATGTAAACATTTTCAGATCCAGGAAAAGAGAAGGACAAATGTGTATCACCACAAATGGAATTGTTCGTCGACTCCAACGACAGTTTCTTGGCCTGTTGTGTATCTCAACAGAGTGGAGCAATCTGCCATATCTGATATGCCAGCAGTCCGGGGGATGCAACATTATTAATTGTTTTAGTTAACTTTGTGTTGCAAATTACAGTTTCAAAAATCGATTAATCTTAGAGAGAAGTCCTGTTGGAATGCGGTCCTGCAAAAATGCAGACCTGTCAAAAATAAATCTTTCCTACTTTCATATTTTCATGCCTTTCTACCTATGACTATGCGTGCATTGTGAATTTGTGACTGAAAAGATGTGTGTCCTGTGCCCATACAGAGGTCATGATCCAAACAATGTATTTTCAATACTCAAGCCAGCTAAACAAAGATGAAGCAAAAGTATGCTGGAAGATGTGGAATAAACAAGCCCATCATAGCATCCATAGGTCATTATTCTCTACATGCACAATGCTTGGTTAACATAAATGTTCCACAATGTGAAGTAAACAGTGATAAGTCATGTTCTGGACATCGGTGGAGGCCTTCAAAGGTCACTCAGTAGATGCTTTTTCCTGCCTAGGACACGATGTAAAACTGTTTGACAGGGCAAACTGTCAAATTACTCCATGCGTAAACTGTGGCCAAAAGAATGCTAACAGTCAAGTGTGTCTTGCCGGATAAATCACCCTGAATTATATTTGGACTGTTGACTTGCCGCTGTGTCCAATATGTATTTTTCCACACAAGAAGCCAAAGGACAGGCAGGCAGGGACCTTTATTCTGGTGACAGATTCAAATGCGGCACAAAAGGGTAAACCAACAGTGACCATCAGTGACACCTTCTCTTCTCACGATAAACCCGAACAAGATAATGAATGCCAGGGGAACTGCAAGCAGATTAGTATCACAGCGAAATGTTAAATCTCACCTGTTACAGAGAACAACTGTACAAAGGTTGTGGAGAGTTTTGACAAAATTTACCTACACAGGTCAACAGTAACCCTGCCTGTCTGATCTGGGTGATAAAATCCTGTGAAACAAAACAGTGTTATTCTTGATTCCAAGCTACAATGACTTCATGGGTTTGGTTAGGGTTCTCTTAAGCGTATGAAATATTAATATAGGTCCAACAAGTGATTTAACGTGATAAAACTTAAAAAGGGTAGCACTAAGGCCAAACTAATGAAATAGGGATTCACAGAGTGAACGTGCAGTAGAATATGGGTCAAAGACAGAAACTCATTATTGTCAACATATGGTGAGAAGTTAAAACAAAACATAGTCTGGTTCCTTGCAGCAACCCGCTGTGGATGTTGGGAGCAGGCTGGTGCATGGAAAGCAGAGAAGCTTGATTTGTTCTGGACACTGGATATGGGACAGTAGCACTATGAGCATGCAGATAGTGCAGGCCTGCCAAACTATGGAAAAGAACAACAAACAGGGACTTGACCAGTGACTGACTTACTGCAAACTGGAAATGAAGCTGGCTTAAATGGGCATTGTCTGCAGCAAAAGCACTTGACCAATGTTTATTATACAATTGAAAAGGGGATAAATAAAAGGAAAATACATACATTTCAAATACTGTCTGCTATTGAAATGTAGAAAGATATTGTAGATACTAAGATCCACAGTTATAATTCTGGGAAGCTTATATTTAGAGACACATTAACTTGGGTTTAAGATGTCTGTCCTCTATATTGCATAGTCAAAGACCATTCCTCAAATTGCCTAAATAAAGGCTAAAGAATCTACAACAGTTGCTGGACTACACAATATAATATCATCTTTAAAGGACATGAACTGAGAGTAAAAATTAGAGCTGTTATGTAAATATAGGTCCTCTTTTAAGGTGCAATGTTTCAACTGAGACAAAGGAATAAAACCGATCTGCCATTTAAACCTGATGAGTCATATGGTCCTTGATGGCTTGCCAGGTCCCAGTGCAAGGCACAGTATTACTACCAAACGAAGAGCGAATGTGGACAGTTGTGTCTGTCCCTATAGCAACTACAAAGCTGTAGGGACATATTTGTGGTGAAAGCTGCAGCAAAACCCGAGTTGATCATGTGGAGTGCAAACCGCAGGCCACTGAGCTAATGTCATGAAACGCAGCTCCAATATCTCTGTTCAGTGGGCCTAGGTCAGGATCAGTGTGGACCACAGAAAAAATAGCTTGGTTCATCTTCACTCAGGAACACTGCCCCCTTTGAGACCTTCTGTAGTGTACAGATTAACATGGTATTAACCCCCGTGCTGTCGGTGCGCAGAGGACATACGACCAGGGCATAACCAGGCTTGACAGAGAAAGGTGGGAAACGATAGGTGAGGGTTTGTCTGGAGTACATACTCAGACCAAACACCACAGGATGAAATACTGTATAAAAAAAAAAACTGCAGGGTTGTTTTCCTGAAAGCCTGTGGGGGATGCCTTAAGTAATATGTAGATAATCAAGAGATAGAAGTGAAGTCAAACTTCAACACTTATTTTCCTTTCCTTCTTACCCTGTAAAACACTGTTGAGAGAGGGAGCAGTGCAGCCGCCACAGTGAATTCTTCCGAGCTGGAACAGTCCTATGGATCAGACAACAGAGGAGAGGTGAGGATGGGGAAAGATGTAACAGGACATACTGTCTGCTTTGGCACACTGTGTGAAGCACTTTACACCGGAGCCTACAGAGCACCAGTCTTCTCAACCTAAGCTAACAAGGCAGGGATCCTGGCCTACACAAAGGATTCAGGTGAGGTGGTAGAAACCCAGTAGTTGGCCAAACTCAACTGGGTGTTTTTACACAAGTGTGGTAGAGGAATATCAGGTATCTAAATATCTAAACCTTGCTTCAGTAACTCCCCGTTACAAAGACACTTTCTCCTCTCGTCGCAGGGCTACAGTCTATAGGGACATTCCAGAGCCATTCACTGTCTGCTCTACCCATTTGGCTCTACTCCCCCCGCCGTCACTAGCCATATGCTTTCAATAGACTTATATAATCCTTGCCCTGACACAATTGTCAGAACGTTCCCGTTTTCAATTGTTATTTGATATTTTATGTTTTGTATTCTAAACCAGATTTTCATATTAAAGCAAATCAAACAACGTTACATAAAACCCCATGGGCCTTGGCTGCAAAAGGAACGTTTTGACAGAAAGCTAATTTCAGAAGTGATTAGTTTAAAAATGTCTCGCATAACATTTTTACTATTCCAATGGATCTTATTTGATGTTGTTGTAGATTCAAGAAATGCCATATAATAGAACAACATTGAGGTCAACTGTACTTGGAGGAAAGGATTTAAGGGGCCAACAACTGGTGCCTTCCAGAGATCACATAAAAAAAAAAAAAAAAAAAGAACTGGAGCCCAAGAAACCCTTCATACACAGGAAATTGGTATTATCTCGCATAAGCTTTGCTGGGAGTTATTTTTTGAACTCTGAAAATGGGAATGGCTGGCGGAAACCTAAGTTAAGACCATTTCATCTCAAAAGAACTGATTCTGATCTGTCCTTAGAGGGACACCATAACAACAGGATATAAATCATATGCTCCCTCTTTTTCTTACGTACATATCTCATCCATCGCAATTAAGAAACACAACCACATGCTATATAACACACAGGACGATAAGTAAACACTCTTCTCCATGAAGTATCTTCTCCATAAATGCATGTTATATTAAGTCAGTGAGGACTTTTCCCCACAATAATATGACCAGGAAACACACTATCAGTTTTTAATTTTGGCGGGAAATGTGGCAAGAGAGTTGTGAGTGGAATGCTGTACTTCCCAAAGTAGTCAGTAGTCAGTAGTGGGCCTGGGCCTGCCCCCCCCCCCGAAAACACAGGAATGTACAGAGAGGAGCAAATGCAAAACACACGTTCCTCAGCTACACATGAAAGACTCGCCCCCTGTCGACTGAGCAGCATACTCTTGTGTTTTATTTTTCTTGTCGCCGACTCTTTACAGTTATTTGGTTTTGCGGTAAAAAGTTCCAGCTTGGAGCAGCACCAAAGCATTGTTTGCCGGCATCCTTAACAATGCTGCAGGTCACAAGAGTTCACGGAAGCAAGTGGAAGTAGAACTGAAACTGTACAGGGCAGAAAATGCGAACATTAAACAGACAATGAAAATCAGGTTAGCAATGTAGAGTCTGCAGACACTTCTCCCAAGAATGTGCGCATCTCATTGGGATGAAATGTCTGGGTCGCATTGGCAACCACAGTTCCTTAGGAGAGACCAGATCAATTATGGGACTGACTGTCAGATCATGAAATACAATCGAAATGCTCTACATTCACGCCTGAAAAAGCAGAAGAAGTGACAATGCCGCACTTCCGTCCCGCCCCGCGGGAATATATTGTGACTCGACTTCCGCTTCCTCCTCTTTTCGCTGTGGAACACCTCAGAAGGGCACCGTACCACAGCGCAGTAAAAGATCTGGTCCAGAACCATGGTTGCCTACGCAACCTAGACGCAGGGACTGCAATCTATTACTTATGGGACCGTATAGAATCACGCGACAGTATGGTGATCACCCAGGGGAGGTTCACGTAATAACGTATACCCTGACATGTGAGTGGACGTGTGAGGGAAAATGCTTATGGGATACTTTCTGTAACACCGGCATACTCAAGTCTGTGCGCAAAACACAATATGCGGCAGAGCAGACCTATGTAAAAATGCACAAATGTGTGTCTGGAGCTCCAAGATGCTGCCTGACATATATCCTCCACAGACGCCCCCCTAATGAGGGCCCAAGAGGAGGGCACTCCTGGAGTGTGCATGCAGGCCCTGGGGGGCCTCTAATGACAGGCTCCTAAAGGCCAAGTCTATGGCTTCCACAAGTCAATGAGCCAACCGCTCCTTGGACAGTGGTCCAAAGCACACAAACAACCTAAATCGCCTAAATCCATTTGTGTAGTCCATATAACACTGTAGCACCCGAACCAGGCACAAAGTGTTAAGCCTCTCCTGCTCCCGACTCCAAAGGCAGTGGAGAGGCCGTTAACTCAATGACCTGACTCCGAAACAGAATGGTAATGACCTTCGGGGCGAAAGAAGCATTTGGATGCATGACCACTCTATCACCTCCACCAACAAAGTGTATGCAGGATTGTGTATGTAGACTGACAGTGCCTGCAGCTTGCTTATCCATTTCACCGGGGTGAATCCAGCAGCAAGGCCGTTTTCAGAGAAACCATCTGGATGTCTGCGGTGTGTAGGGGCTTGAACGGAGGCCTTGACAGAGCCAGCCGGCAAAACTACCAAGAAGCCCCAAGATGGGATTTGGGAGGCCCAGGTTGGGGGCAGGCGTCGCACACCCGCCATAAAGCAAGAGGCCAGTGGGTGACTACCTGGAATGAAGCTGCCCAACATGACATACAGAAATAGCTGCCAAATAGACCTTTAGTGTAGCAGCCTCTTTCCCTTCAGCAAACAGTTCCTGCAGGAATTGCAATATTGGTACCATAGGGCAGTCGGAGGGGGCAAGTCTCACCATTGTTCACACCATTGTGCAAAAATATGCCATCTCAGTGTGTACTGAGCAAGCAATGGTGGCTGGTCCCCCTCTAGGTAGGACCACAACATGCACTGCATCCTCTCTCGCGACGCAAACATGACCACCTCCACTCGGCCGAGCTGCATCCAATCTCCTCCACCACCTGGGGGTGAGGGAGCTAGACCGCCGAAACCGGGGGTTTCCTCTGGACAACAGGTCTGCACCATGGTTGAGGCAGCCAGGGATGTGGACCGCTCGTAGGGGGAGGAGATTCTGCTCTGCATACAGCAGTAAACGGTTTGCAATCTGGCACAGGGGGAGGGACCGGATTCTGCCTTACAGATTGATGTATGCCATTCCTGACATTCTGTCTGACCTTATCAGAACATGTCACCCCTTAAAGGCTGGCAGGAAGGGCTGTAGAGCTAATAGTAGTGTCTGTGGCTCTTACACATTTATGTGGTGTTTTGCCTTTATCGTCCACCACCTGTTGGCAGTCGTGCCATTGTAGACAGCTCCCCAGCCTCTGGTGGATGCATCTGCGGTGATGGTGGAGCGATACGAAATGCTCCCCAGTGCAGATCCTGCACGAAGGAACTGTGCACTTCTTCAGACTGACAAGGCCATCCTGCACCTATGTGAGAGTCACCCTGCGATACTTGTCCTTCACTAGGCAGAAATGCTTGGCTGCATACCACCCTGAGAACACCTTGGCTCGCAGCATGGCAAGGGGTAGCGCCACAGCCACTGACGTATTTATGCCCAGTAGCTTCTAACACAACAGCATCAATACACTCGGAATCAATACACTTTTCTCCATGTTGACAGCGAAGCCCAGGCTCCCCAGATGAAAAAGGGTTAATCTGGCGGCCTGTCTGACTCCTTTCTAGGAATGGCCACAGATGTGCCAATGGTCCAGGTAGTTGTACACCCTCACCCCCTGCTGGTGTAGCGGTGCTATCGCAGCTTCCACACATTTTGTGAAGACCCTTGTGAGACAGAGAGAGAGAGAGAGAGTGAGAGAGACAGAGAACAAATGGGAGAGCAAGGAACTGGTCATCTCTGCCCTGAAAGGTATAGCGTAGGTACTTACTGTACCGGGGTAAAGAGTTATGAAACTATGCATCTTTCAGATTTCATTTCACAAACCAGTCATTTGGTTGAATAAACCTCACCAATCGACGTGCAGTCAGCATTTTCATCAGATGCTTGTTCAACATCAGGTCCAAGATCGGCCGACAATTCCCATCCTCTTTGGGGACCACAAAGTATCTGCTGTAGTGTTTATGATGTAGCCCTTGGTGACCATTTTTCTGATCCACGGATTCGTCATGCATGCGTGGCCAAGCGGTTTTCTGGATCCACGGACTCCTCGTGCACGCACGGCAATCAGGCACGCACCAAGACAGAGCTACCCAGTGTGTAGCGGCTTGATGCAAACCGGATTGCCCGCTGCTGCGCAAATTCTGCCGGTCTGTGACGTTCTGTGAACGAGTAGGTGCCGCGCAAGATTGGTCAGGCGCATGCTCCCACGCCCGCATGTTGAACCTGGGCGCCCCGTGGACATGGAGGCGCAGGGACTCAATGGGTTGGCCGTGTGCTTGCTCCTGGTGATGCATCGTGGGCAATGTTCATATAAAAATTGCACCCTGGCGAGGCATGGCACAAAGGGATCTTCTTACATGGGATTTAAGAGTTTTGCACGTTTTATTGTTGAATCTGTGATTGGGCTCAAACGGTGCTTCCTGGTACAGTGGGGGTTCTTAAGCGGCAGGCCGGTGTTTATAACGGGAGTCTGGTGCACTCCCACGGTGGGGGGTGTGGGGGAATGGGGCATGTGATTCATGCCAAGAGATTTGGGCACAGAGGTGGGCAAATAGTGTGTGTCCTCTCCTGTCAAATAGTATGTGTCCTGTCCTGCACCTCCGCCGCTTCTACTGCCTCCCTGGGAGGGGGCCCTGTGGGGGATGAAGTACTGGCTCTTCTTCTCCTCCACAAACCTTGTCGTCATGAGGCCCATAGCTTCCCCAAAGGCGCCGATGGGGGAGACAGAGGCGTCCAGCAGGGTCTCAGTCCTGCAGTTCGGATAGGCCCGACCAGATGGACCAGTTCAGGGCCACGCAGGCTCCCATGCTACGCCTTGGACCACGCATCGGGTGAGATGGGCGGCAAGGCCCGTGGCCTTCTGCAGCTCCACCTTGGCCAAGCCAGCGAGCTCTGCCAGCAGCTTGGCCTGGTAGTGCTAGAGTAGGCCCCGGATGTTGATAGCACAGGCTGCCTGCCTCGACGACAAGTAGGCCTTTTCAGCCACTACCACCAGCTATTTGGCCGCCTTGGTGGGGAGCGTGGGCTTCTTGTCCAAGCCGAAGCCCTGTACTGGGGCGAGGCAGCCAGCGATGGGTCCTTCCACCAGGGAGAAGCCCTGGTGAAGGGCCGCAAGAAGAGAGGGCTGGTCAGGGCATCCTGGTGGGGGGCTCCGGCAAGAGCTCCCCGTCCAGCATGAACAGAGCCGTGTCCGGGACTGTTGTAGTGGGGAGGCCCGACACAAGTGGGATCCAAGAGGTGAAGCAGGCGTGGAAATACAATATCTCGACATCAATCTTCTTACGCAAAGTGAGAAAAAAGGAGGAAGCACAGATCGAGCCACAATATCGTCACTTCTTTTGCCTTATCAGGCGTGAATGCACAGTGTTTTGAGTGGATTACATGATCTGACGATCAGTCCCACTAGAAATAGATCACAGTCCCTGCGGAACCTTGTGAGGACATCAGCCGAGCAATCAGAAATAGAGTTATCAGAGCCCAGATCACAATGAAAGTCTTGTCCTACTGTCTTTAACAGGGAATAATTGTGACCCTTTTTATTTCAAGGACCCTCAATCTGAGAAGCAATAGGCCACCCCATTTGATAAGATTTTATCTCTGGGAACCCAATTTGAGTAGATTTTTATTGTTAGATATGATTTAGTCCAAGATTCCATACCTGTCATAGTTATAGAGAGATAACAGTGAAACTATAATGAAATCATCATAGTTTAACATCAAACATCATTATTGTACATTGGTGCTAGTGCTCGTAAATGAAATAATGGTCAAGTGTAACTACTAGTCATTTTCATTGGGACCGGCTGGAACAACTTAAAGGTTGGACCCCATGTCGAGAACCACCGATACATAAAATTGACTGTATATATGAATGAATATATAAATACATTTCTCATTTATGCATATTCAAGAACAACCTTATTTTACTCAAAATCATAGACAAACAGAAACACGTCTATGGCCCAGTCTACGTCAGTCAGAGCAGACCAATCAGAGGCTACGCTTCAGGACGCTCTGACTGACGTAGACTGGGACATGTTCCAATCAAGTTCAAGTGACGTCAGCGAGTTTACGGACGTAGCGGTGAGCTTCATAGCTACGGTAGTGGACAGCATCGTTCCCACGGTGAAAGTTTGGATATTTCCAAACCAGAAGCCGTGGGTAGATAAATCCATCCGCTGCGCTCTGAATGCTCGCACGGCCGCTTACGTCGGTCTTGTATCCAGAAAATATGGACATATACAATGCGGCGTCATACAATCTGCGGAGGGCGGTGAAGGACGCTAAACGAACGTACAGAGAGACTGTGGAGCTACAGATGGAGCAACGGGACACCAGACGCTCGTGGTAGGGGGTGCAGACTATAACAAATTACAAGAGCAGCTCCTCCCCAGCCACGAATGGGGACGCCTCCCTAGCCAACAAACTGAACTCCTTTTATGCGCGGTTTGAGTCTGGCAACAGCATCGCTAGCTCGCCGGCTAATTGGAGTTACACAGCTGGGGATGAGCGCGCACTCTCAGTGTCAGAGCATGACGTCAGGAGGGCTCTGATGCGGGTGAACACCAGGAAAGCCGCGGGCCCAGATGGCAGATCTGGGTGAGTACTGAAGACCTGTGCAAACCAGCTAGCCCCGGTGTTCACTACAATATTCAACATCTCGCTGGCTGAATCAGTGGTCCCGTCCTGCTTCAAGTGGTCCACCGTCGTTCCTGTCCCGAAAATCGCCTCTCCAGCCTGCCTGAATGACTACCGTCCGGTGGCCCTCACCTCGGTGGTCATGAAGTGTTTCAAGAGGCTGATTAAGGATTATATCTGCGCCTGCCTCCCCCGCACCTTGGACACGTTGCAGTTCGCGTACCAGCAGAACAGATCCACGGATGACGCGGTCTCCCAGGTACTGCACACCACGCTCACGCACCTGGATGGCCGGAAGGGGGCCTATGTGAGATTGCTGTTCATCAATTATAGTTCAGCTTTCAATACCATAGTCCCCACCAGACTGGCTGTCAAGCTGAAGGAGCTTCGACTGAATACTCCGCGGTGTGCCTGGATCCTGGACTTCCTCTCAGCCCGGCCCCAGGTGGTTAGGGTGGGGAAGCACATGTCCAGCTCCCTCACTCTGAACACAGGATCCCCCGAGGGGTGCGTCCTCAGCCCCCTACTGTACTCCCTGTACACACATGACACTGTACACTCATCAAGTTTGCTGATGACACCGTTGTCGTGGGCCTGATCACCGACAGCGATGAGAAGGGCTACCGCGAGCTGGTGGCTGACCGGTCACTCTGGTGCCTGGACAACAGCCTCCACTTGAATGTCAGCAAAACCAAGGAGCTGATTGTGGACTTTAGGCGAGGATTACAAACGAGGACGCACGCGCCCTTGGTGATTAATGGGACTTCTGTCGACAGGGTGAGCAGCTTCAAGTACCTGGGAGTCCACATCACAGAGGATTTAACATGGACTTTACAAACAGAAACTCTGGTGAGAAAGGCGAGGCAGCATCTTTACCACCTCAGGCAGCTGAGGAAATTCTGGGTCTCGTGAGGATCCTCAAGTCCTTCTACAGCAGCCAGTTTTTTTACAGTTTTCATTTGTATGACGCAGGCTTACAGTAAGTGTGGGTCATTTTTTGTAAATCTTGGTGGATACGTGCAAACAGGGCACATCAAGCTTTTGGAGGATGTGTGTGTGTTCTGTAAGAGGAAGTGCGAAGGAGGGTGTTCAAATATTGCTTCCCCTTTGTCACCTCCTTTTTTATTTTTTTCTCCAAGTTTTAGGTTATGTTGACAGCAAGCAAAACAAGGACTGTGCACACATGGCAAAACACTACAGGATGGAGAGCAGGCAGCAGCTTGCTGTGTGTTCCAGACATCTTGGTGCTTTTCATGGAGAGTCTGCCACTGGGCTGAGGACTTCTGCGGTAGCCATAGGCCAAGGGTAAATCCATATTTAGAAGCCATTAGAGTCAGACCTGGCTTTAATCTCAAAAATAATGAATCAGATCATCAACCGCTGTGTTTTATAAAATAAGTACAGCATAAAAAGTGTGCGGAAATGCAAATGAACAAAGATGTCTCCCTGAAAACGCTGCATTTGGTGTATAGAATCCATCAATTATGTGACATGGTCCAACAGTTACAAACTTATCAAATCACTTTTTAAGAAGACGTCTATGAATTTGAAGTATGCAATATAGCTGAACAACCGTGAACTTTTTACAACCGAAGCAGACTCTGCAGATCTGTCGGTACTACAGCCAATCAGCATCAAGCAAAGTCTGCCTTAGTGGTAAGAGAGCAAGACAAAGCAGCAAAGTAATTCACAAAAAACATCTGAGTGTAGTAAAAAGTGTCCGCTTGCCCTTTGTCGAACACCAGAGGCACTTGGAATCATTTAACCATGTTCCTTAAAGATCCCTACCCCACTCAAGCCTCATAGTAACCGCTAATCACAGAGTGTTTTGGAGCGCCGCTATGAGGCCCACGGCCATGAGTGAGGAGAACACAGAGGGCCCGTATTCCTTTCTGACAGGAAATGGTTGGAATGCCAGGATACATCCACAGCAGGGCTTATTCCCCCGCATGGCTTTCGCAACATGCAGTTCCAAAATGGCAACAGCTGGATTACTGACCAGTAAGCACATGCAAGCACAAATGCACATGGGGTCACACAAATACCCAGATACAGTATACACATGAAATAAAAAATAACAAACCTGCCCTTATGTTAAACAGCTTAATTTGGGTTGTTACTGTGAATGATTGATGCAGAATAAGTTTGGAACATGCAAAATACATTTAATGTGAAATGTGTCTCAGCACCTCACACTTTGTGAAAGTGGTGCAAAAGACATTATGTTTCACCTGCTTCAAATCTCCCCACCTTTGGCCTATTGTACAGGCATGCATTTCTGCACAACATACTTCTTCCTTTGGCTCACACCCTGATGTTGATCACTAACAGAATTTCCGTTATCGGACATGTCACCGAGCCGACACCATGAACCATAAAGACTGTAACTGGCTTCATAATGATGACGTCGTTAGGAAAGTGAGATAGACAAGCACACCTGACACCCAAGTGAAACATCACACTGCCCTTTTACAAGAACTTACAAGATTATTTTTTTACAATGCAAGTCATTGAGGCTCAATTTCCTGCTGAGGGATGTATTACACAAACACCAACACCCAATTACACACAATTGTCCATCATTACTGTCAATAGTAAACACTTCGGGGATATGAGTAAGAGGCATGAATGGTTCCTGAAAGAATAATTACGAACAGACCAATTTACTACTTTTATTCTTTTGCATATTATCTGAGACAACAGCCTAGATGAAATGTGTGTTTAATCCAGAAAGAAATGCTTGCTGTTTGAACCCTTCTTGAGGCTCACTTCTGTGCCCCATATGAGAAATACATTAGTATTATAAAGTAAAAAATATTTCAGTCTCTGTATTGTTTGTCTATGATTTTAACTGGCAACATGGTCCATGGAGATCTGCGCAAAGAGTAATTCTTCATTTTATTGTTATAATTTATAACCTGCTATATTCTATATTTAAGGAGTAAATTATGGAACTGAAATAATGCATGGAATGTTAACCCATGTGGATTTAGCCCTTACAAAGAAATTGCTACAAACAACATCCATACAATGTAGAGAGGATTAATCGCCTTCTTTCCAGATGTACATGAACATATAATGGAACACACACACACACACACACACACACACACACACACACACACACACACACACACACACACACACACACACACACACACACACACACACACACACACACACACACACGGCTGTTTTTCCTCTAGCTTAATGAGCTATGAAGGCCAAAATTGCAAGCAACTCACATTTATCTACATGGCGTCCTTCAAGGAATTTAGTATCCCCTTTCCAGTGTTTCTAAACGAGGAAACGTCCAGCGTTGCAATCTTTTATTTTATATTGTTTTTATCGTACTACTCATCTCTTCCTAAAACAGCTCAGACATAAGGATCTAATTTAGCGCACTACAACAAAACAGGACAGACACGCTCGCCGTCTGGCTATCAGATCACAAACACCACAATAGGCAATCTAAATGGTATGCACCCCTGCATTGTTCTGGACTTTCAAAAGAACTCTGGTGTTCACTACTGAGGCCATGCAAAGGAGAGCAATAGTCTTCTTGTCACGCTGGCTTTTCAACATCTGCTCACCACAAGTAGACTACTGTGAAGGCAGCGCAGTGTTCCTCCTCCTGGAAACAATGTGCCTGGATGGAAGACACGGACGAGGCAGCCCATACGGAAACTGGACAACGCGGTGGCACGGAGCAGCTCGTCCGTGACAATACTGTGTTTATGTCTTCACTTCAAAATATGGAAAGAAGAAGAAAAGCTAAGCGGCTCTGTCTGTCTCTGTCTCTGCTTTCTGACTTGATATTGTCCAAGTCACCCATGGTGCACTGGAGTTCCTCCCGCTCTGTTTTGTTCCTGAGGAACTTCCTCTGTCCCAGGCAGATGGTGGAATTAACTGGTTTTCTGGGCTATATTATTTCGCGAAAGAATGTCTGGAATTCAAAAAAAAAAACCCTTTAAAAGCTATGCTTGGTAAGTCCTCTGAAAAAAAAAAACTATTAAAATCCTCAGCTAGGGGTAATGCAAAGTAGTAAAAGGCAAGGAGCTACCACTTAAGACCCTGCATCCTCTTGCAGACTATTAACAAGCTTAATTTGATGGAGCCATGCATTGTCTTAGTTACTGCACTCTGATGAGAAGGCCAACAAAACTCTAATATCTACAGTATCTGAAATAAATATTTTTTTGAAAGTCGCTCACTGTCAAAACTATTGTAAATTGAGATAAATTGTGAGATTATGGAAAAATCAAAGCATTTTTTTTGTTCCTAACAACAACTTAAAATGTTAACATTGTTTAGTTCTCAAAATATTAACAACTTCATGCATCCAAATATTTCTGCAACTTTTAGTTGCATAAGTTTGACTACATTTTATGCTTTAACCAAAGTCTTTGAAGCCAAGTCTTTGGTTTGAAAATGAATGTAAAGGTTATAGATCTGTTAAATACAGACATTTAAGTAGTTTACTTACATTTACATATCTGTTTTCAAAATGCCTTTGCAAGGGATGTGTTATGGTTTATTTAATGTGCTGCTTTCTACATGAGGTGCTTTTATTCTCATTAATATACATGACATTTGACCACATAACATATTTATGGGTGAATCCTTTAATTTCCTTTTGACATTACAATAAGGATTAGCTTCTGAAACTACACAACACAGTGTAACGGTCATTATGAGCTGTATGACAAAAGGAAGAGTAAGTGACGCCACCCACCTGCAGGGCACAGTTCATCATGCGGATGATGTAGTCAAACTGCTGATGGTCCAGGATGGCCCGGTTCTGCTGGACGTGCAGGCTTAGCTCTTCGGTCAGACACTGCCGGGCTGCCTTGCCTTTGAGGGCCCGAAGGGCAGCAGGCAGAGTCTGGTCATAGAAAGAGAGGGATGAAACGGAAGGCATTTTAAACAACTACATTAACCCCTGAAGATAAATAGTCGACGTTAGAATATTAAGAATAATTCAAGGACACTATGTTGCACTAGAAGCTAAAAACATTGGGAAACAGCGCTAAAATAATATAAAAAATTACCAAGCTACTGGGGGAATGTTTAGTCATAAAACCAGGCAATAATAAGAGACAGAAATGTATATTTCTAAAACCAACTCCAGGCAAAATCCAATTTTATAAGCCTTGCAAGAATTATGGTGAGACCCAGACTTAATTTAATTTAAGTTTGGGTGACGAAAAATTGTTTAATTATTGTCAATTGCATTGTCTAAGTGCAAATACCCCAGACAGCTCTACTATTTTCATTCCAATTCAGACCCTGCAAATAGTTTCTAATCCTTACTATGTATGAAGTCACCTTCATGCCGTGATGCTATATCTGAGTCAGTATAAAAGCCTTTGACTGTGAAGAGCTCAGGGACACATAGAGTATCGTTTAACAGCCAACAAGCAGGAACAAATTGGAAAAGACCGGAATTCATTTGGCTCGCTATATGGCTAATGGTTTTCACATTGGCCATATGAAGGTAAAGGGTTTACAGGCTCATGGTGGGGATGTGTGCCTCGCATTTTTGAATCTGTGCAAGGATGCACGTCTGACTTCTATAACGGCCATATAAAGCCAGAGGGATGCATAAAAAAACAAAAACTGGCTATTGTCCCATTTCAAGCACAGTGGATGCAGTATAGTATGTTCCCCTTTGGGCTCACTTACAGACGGCCACAACGCAATGTGACTTTAAGGAAACATTCCTTTCCTTTAGAAGGGGGAAAAAAAGCAAATGCAGACTAATTGCCATTACTCCAAAAACAATACCCATTTTTATCTTTATCTGTAATAGTGCTGTATTGCAGACCCCCTTTCATTAGTCACTGGGTATGAGATAAAGAAGAGGGCAGATATATTCTGACAGAATGGGTTGGGGTTGGGCTGGATATCTATAAAGTAAAGATTGGATGCCTGCAAGCAATATCAGTCCTCCTGCTGATAGACACTGTGCATCACCTTCTCAGTCTCCAGGGTCTTGTTGTCAAAAATAAAGGAGATGCAGGTCCGCACCACCTCCAGCCTGCGAGCACTGTTGAACACCGAGCCGCTCTTGCCCATAATCGACACTAAAGGACAATGAAGACAATGAGTTAAGGGATAACACAGAGCTACTGTCAAAAGACGTTTTTACAATTCAGAATTTTATTTTAACCAATTATTTTACGTTTTTGTTCACAGTTGGTAAACAATTTCAGTTTAGACTATTGATTAGGCTAATGACATTATGGGTAAAGGAATTTATTTTCAACTTTTTTCTGATATCCAGGGGGATATGAAGTGGCTTTTTATCTATGATACAATTTAATATGCTGTTAGTTTTAACATACCAACAGGTGGCCCCGCAGGCACGACACACTTCTTTTCGGGCCGTGCGGCGGCGGGGGTGCAGGCGTGCTTGGCCATGCCCTCCTGCAGCAGCCCCTCCACCCTGTCGTCATCCAATGGAGGGAAGGGAACCTGGTGCACTCGCAGGTGGGATCCCTCGGAGGGCCGAGGCACTTTCTGGAAAGCCATGTGGGGGTTGGGGTTCTCCTGGAAATAAGCCAGAGAAGGGCATTATTAGACATATTGTGCATTCCAATTACGTACGTTTTCATTACAAAAAAGCCAAGTTTCAGATGTTTTGTCGCACATCAAAAGCAGGAATATATATAAAATTAAAAATTAAAAAGAAAAGTAGGAATTTGCTGTAATGGAATAGTCACTAATTATAATATGGAAATACATTTGTTTTGTATAATAACAAATAATTATATAATTTTGATAGCTCGCATACAATTTGACATTTCAACATAAATGTACAAAATAATTCTTAAGTCCATGTATTTAATTTTCATATTATTAATTATCATATCCAGTTATCATCTTAACCTCATCACAAGTCATTGTATTCCCAACAGATTAATTCTTTACAACATTCTCCAATTTTTTTTTCTTCTTGTTAGATTTTTCTTATATCCTATATTGAAGACATTTCAATAGTATAATATGATATAATATAATATACAAATACAACAAATAAGCCTCAAGCAATGATGGACTGAACCTCCTCCATGTTCAATGCTTACATTTTTGTAGAGTTGCTCTGAAAGTTCCCTCATGTGTTTCTGCAGCTTGGCGGGGTTAGCCTCCTCTTCCTTACAGCGCTCAATACCAAAGGCCACCAGCTACACACACACACACACACACACACACACAGACACAGACACAGACACAGACACACACACACACACACACACACACACACACACACACAATGACCAGAAAATTGAGTTGAGTATTAGAGGATCATTTGTGTAGGGTTATTTTGGAAATACGAAAAATAATTAAAATATGAAATTATATATTTTTATGCTAACAAATAAAACATACTGTATTGTGCACAAAAGTTCTGGGGCAAAAAAAAGTATACTGCAACTAGCCTAGTTCAAGTTCAAGAGATTAATTTTGGTTGGTATAAAGAATAATGAGTGAAATAACAAACTGGCCATCATTGACAACCATTTCAAAGTATTTTTTAACCTAAGCCTTATCCTTTCGATCCCTTGGATTCAACCCGAGTCAATAGCAGAATATTGATCCAGTATTGAAAGAATAGCTTCAGATGACTGCTATACAATGGGCCAATAAGGTTCCTGAAGAACTTAGCTACAGAAACAATGAACCACAATGATTTGATCGCCCATTAGAAACACACTCTTAATTTACTTACTTATGGGATACTGTATAACTAGCACTAGCTTGCAATACCAACAAGTATTTTGAAATAGATTGATTTGTATAATTTACAAATCCCCACCCCTCAACACTTCTGATTTAAAGCCTGAAGTTTAATGTGATTTCTCTGAAGTCCAGGCATCGTAGTCTCATACCTCATCAAAGAGATCACAGGTTCGGTAAGGCGGACCTCTTTCTGAGACAAAGCCAGCGAAAGCCATGCCATCCAAAACCTTGGTCAGGAAGTCATTCTCGATTAGGCCTCGCTGTCCGAGGAAGGCAGTCTGGATAACGTCAGAGGTCACAGGCACAGATTGAGAACAGTCTAAACAGGAAGGATGGTAATCATGATCATATGCACGCAATGTAAACGGGATCACCGTAATGATCACGGTGTTCAAAAGAATTGCAAAAAAGTGAGTGAGAGACCTTGGATCAGCATTTTTTAAAGATAAATACAATGTTCTCCATGCACAACAGGAAAAACAATCTAGCTACAAATGACGAAATGCAAAATAATTTAATTTTCTTCTTCCTAATTATCTATTCTTCTGGATGAGAGAGATAAAATGTTCAAGGCCTGGCTCTCACTTGGCAAAAGCAGTGCTCATGTATAATCTGAGCCATGTGGGGTACTTAGAAAAGGACGTGCTGAGAGGTTGCCATGGGGACGCAACACATACCAACAAACATAAACCAGAAACTCAAAACAAAAATGTAAACCATATACACTTCATATGGCGCACTGCAGCTTTGTCCAAGGCCGAGGACTGTGTCCGAAAGATAAACAAAAAAAAACAACAACAAAAAAAACAAAAACCTCATGCCTCAATCATGCATCAAATGGAACAAATCAAAATAACTTGCATGCACGCACCCACGCAGGCACACACCCACGCACGCACGCACGCACACACGCACACAATTTATTTATGAGTTTTTAAAAGCACATTTGCCACGTTTGAACTCATTTGGAAAACATTCTTGCCAGATGAAAAGAACACTGTGTTCAGCAGCGAATACAATTGCAGTATGCAATGAATTGCAATGTGAACAGCATTCACATTTACAGCCTGCTAACCCCTCCTCAGCTGAACCAAAACTCAGACCAAGGTAGCGCAGACTGAGGAAGCCTCGTCGTCATCACTCCACGACTGTTTTGAGGATACCATGTGGGAGCCTTTTGAACACCTAGACATTGAGCGCCACACCTCCACAGTATTATCATACATCAACTTCTGCATTGATAATGTAACTACAAAAAAGCAAAATAAGGCGTTCCCCAACCGGAAACCCTGGTTCAACAACGGAGTGCGAGTGCTGCTCAAGAGCCTGGGATGTAGCACTCAGATCAGGAGACAGGGAGGCCTACAGTAGAGCCAACGCAGACCTAGACAGAGGCATCAAAACTGCTGAACAACAGAACAAACAACACATTGAGGAAAACTTCAAGGAAAACAACCCCCGCACCATGTGGCAAGGCGTCAGGAACATCACTGACTATAAACAAAGCCACAGCACTCAAGCGACACCTCCCTCCCAGACCAGCTCAACACATTCTTTGCCCGCTTTGAGGACAGCTCCAACTACCAATCACCACCTTACCAGAGTGTGACCAGCCACTCAAACTCCAGTCCTATCAGGTCAAGTGGGCCCTACATAACACCGACAGCAACAAGGCAGCTGGGCCTGACTGTGTTCCGGGGCCGTGCACTGAAGGCATGTGCCAGACCTGATGATCCGGACACTGTCCGGATCTACCCTTTCACACATGTAGCAAAAAAACTGAGATTGTGTGTGTCAGACGTGTTCACACCACCTGGAAATAATCTGTTTGGTTTAGACGAGGGGCGGAGCCTGGGTAGAGCGTGCAGTAGGCAGGACGTGACGCAATGCCGCAGCAGAGTTTTACAGCACACCCAAGATGGCGGACGAAGGTTCCGACTTATCAGTAGTTGGGTTTTTTTTTGCGTTGATACTGAATGTATTTGGAGGTATCCGCAATATAAACCAGAGATTGGACATTAATAATTAAGAGAGAGCAGAAAGGAGTATGAAGCAGCTACGCTCCATGCACGAAGATCCGCACGAAGGAAAATAACTGGCGCGTGATAGAGATGTCATCAACACGGGACACGCCCACTCGCTCGCTGTGAATGATCCGGACAATTACCGGCTCTGTTCACACATACTGCTCAATCGGAAATTACCCGGACTTCGTCCCAGGGTGCTGGCTGGGTAAAGTCCAGGTAATGTCCGCGTCAAATGATTCGGACATTTGCGTTCACACATGCAGCTCATCCGGGTAAAGACCTTACTTTCAGGTTTACAGTGCATTTGTGAAAGCAGCTTGGGTCTAGAAACCCCTCTCTGTCTGTGGATCAAGGACCTTCTAACCAACAGACCCTCCTCTACCATCATCCTATAGACTGGTGCCCCCCAAGGCTGCATCCTCAGTCCACTCCTCTACTCCCTCTTCACCCACGACTGCACTCCTACCCACAGCTCCAACACCAACATCAAATTTGCAGACGACACGACCATAGTTGGTCTGATATACAATAATAACCAAACTAGCCTACAGGGAGGAGGTCCAGGGAGACTGTCTGCATGGTGTAAGGACAACAACATGAACCTTGAACTTCAGAAAAAAAACAAATAAACACATCACACCAGACTGTGCATCAACGGGGAGGAGGTTGAGCAATGGCGTAGGGTAAGAGATGAAATAAGACAACTGAGAAGACGGCAGAGGCAATATTCTTGCCGAAGCCAGCTACTGATCTGGCCAAAAATAAGCCTGTGCTGGTAACTCAAGAGGCTGCCGGTGGGAAATAAGAAGCCAACTATTCATTCGTCCAAGGTGGCTACTCGTGCGTCTGAGCCAGCAACCCACTGGTTGGATACTGGCTAGGCTGGTCATTAGCTTCCGAGGCTGGTAACTAGCACACCAAGGCTAGCAACCCACTGGATGAGCTAGCACAGAACTCCAACCCCTTTCCTCCAGCAGCCAATAGAATCAAACAAGGCTTCAGCCAATGACGCGCTGCTTTCGCTTAAATTCCGCTCCCAAATTATTGACTTTATACTGATTTAACATACGAGTTTTCCGAGTTACAAGTCGTCGTTCCGTCGATTTTTTTGTATTGATTTGCGAGCAAAAATTTGAGTTACGAGGAGCGAGCTTCAGGTACGCCGCCGCTGGGCGTGGCGAGCGAATGCGGCCAGCATCCTGTGTCGCACTGCTTCACTTCACATGGTTACCTGAGCGTGGAAGCATCTCTTTTGTGTTTTGTGCTCGCGATTTGTGCTTTATGTGCAGTATTTTGCCAATTATTTTTTCAAACCATGGGTCAGAAAAAAGTAAGTGCTGAGAGGAAGAAGCAGATGACGTCCATTGACTTAAAGCGCAAAATAATAGAAAAACATGAGCGAGGTGTGCGTGTGATGGAATTGGCGAGGCAGTACGAGTGTAGTACTTCTACGATATGTACCATACTGAAGCAGAAGGAGAGGATAAAGGGTATTACGGCAGGTAAGGGAGTAAAAATAATGTCTAAACTGCGGACCGCTGTCCATGAAAAGATGGAGAATCTGCTGTTGGTGTGGTTGACGGAGAAGCAGCTCGCAGGAGACAGCGTGATGGAGGGTTTCATCTGCGAGAAGGCAAAAATGATCTACACATTCTCTTTTATTATGTTTTTATACAATATTTGTTATTTATAAATACATTTTTCTTATATAAAAACACGTAACAAAAAAAAATTGGGGTGTTTTTTTGGGGGCTGGAACGGATTAATGGCATTTCAATTAATTTCAATGGGGAAAATTGATTTGCTATTCGAGCAGACTGAATTACGAGCTCTGTCACGGAACAAATTAAACTCGTAAGTCAAAGTACCACTGTATAGTGTAAATAGTATATATAGTGCAAATAGTATATAAAGGGTGAAATTCGTCTCAATGAGAACATGTCATGTTAGCCCTTGTTTTTCACCTAAGGTTAAAAAGTGGTCGGGACTTATTTAAGCCCCGCCCATTTGTCGGAGCGGGATGCACCTCAATTAGTCTCGACATGCCTCAATTACACACACACACACACACACACACACACACACACACACACACACACACACACACACACACACACACACACACACACACACACACACACACACACACACACACACTTTATTTTTTTGAGTTTTTAAAAACACATTTGTCTTTTATCTGACTCTGACTTGATATTTTTATATATATTTTACATTTAATATTATACATATTGTTTATGCTGCTAAGTGGAGTGGATTGTTGCCGAACTAAGTTTTGCTGTGTTTTAATATGCAATGAAAATAAAGCATCTATCTATCTATCTATCTATCTACTAAAAAATGTCATAAAAAAAACAAAAAAACATGTGAGTTCAAGAGGAATGATCTGAGTAAGGGATTGAAAACCACACAATGTTATCATACCTTGTGAAAGTGAATAACAGGTTCGGAATGGATACGAATGAGCTGCAGGCAGGACCTGTACCCCTGGAAGAGTTGTGCAAACAGTCGGAGGAACACGGCCCTCACCTCCTTATCCTGGAACACACACAGCAACACAAACAACAGTCACCCAGCTGTTATGCCACAAACCCTGGCTCAACATTCACATTGTGCTGCTATAGAATGGTGCAGGAATCAGTCCTAAAACCCAAAATGCGTTTGCATTTTCACACTTCCAGTTCGGTTGTCTGAAAGTCAATAGGTTTTTTGAATGGGTTTTTGGTTAGACACCTGAAATAAGGTTTGTGGTTCACACCAGCTTAAAAGATTTTTAATTTTTTTCTGCGACGGCAAATATGTCAAGATACCCCACTTGTAAATTTTGAAGCTTTTACAGTAGGTGTCTTAAAAAAGGTTGGTTGCTGACAAGTGGCTTAATGACAATACAGAGACTGTCGGGGACATTAAACGTCATCACACCGAACACGGAAAGTCATCTACTCACTAGTCCACCTTTACAGCTTCTAGTTATGTTTATACTTGCGCTCTTGCAAACTTTTCTTACTCAAATTCCAGGCTTCTGTAGAAGAGGTATGCGCACAAAATCAAATCACAAGTTGAAAGCTTTGTGGCGTTGACACTGGAGTCATGCGACCGTGTCGTAGTTCGTCTATACCCCGACGTTAGCTTTTTACTTCTGCCGATTGCATTTACGCTTCAAAAATTGTGTGTTGTTATTTTGAACAACAACACTTTGGCTGAACAAAATGTATCATAAACGTAAGTATCAAACTTTTCTTTGCCACAGAGCTTATTTTCTGCAATAATCCAAAATCAAATGGAAAAATCCCATTGGCTTTTGGTCGAGGGAACCAGGGCGAACTTAACTTCTGGGTTGGCCTCCAAAATCACCTAATCCCTGCAGCACTCTATTTATTTGTGATAAGAGACCTCCGCCATGGGAGTTATCTCAAAGATGCCCTCCTCAAGTGCGAGAATGAGGAGGATGAGGGCGACACACTCAGAAGAAGCTGCTCCGGGCGCTATCGCTCCCTTATCCCTGAGGATAACGGAAGGTGATGTTCACTCACCAACAGTTTGAGGTTAGAGGGCGCGGTACGAGGCGGAGGGAATGCATTGTCTGCTATCTCCAGATCTGGGTGCAAAACCTAGGGGAACCAAAACGTGCCAAGATGATTTATATGCAGTCATAAAAAAAAAAAAGGGAAGAGAAAAAAAAAAAAAAAAGAAAAAGACAAAAACTCAATTATTTTGTTGTGAGTGTGAGGTTCAACATTGAGCAAATTCCTTCCAGCATTTACAGTATAAATGTGTCACTGGTCATTCAAATGGGTTGTGTGTTTGTATTTACATGTGTACATGTCTGCGTGCGTTTATGTGTGCGAGAGTGATTGTGACTAACCTACCAGGGACAGGGCAGTCTGTGTTTGGTGTAATAGAGGTTCGGGGAGTGGGGACAGGTGGATACACTCGGGAATCTTTATCGTTCCTCCGTCCAGGTCAGCGATGATAACGTCCAACTGCCGAGCGCACGCCAACAACACAGAAATGTAAACGTGCTCACTGGGATGAGTTCGCTGGTAGGGAGTGATCTGATGACATGCCGGCGAAACTTGCTAAATCAAGAACAAGGTGCAACTTGCAAATTCCCCAAACTGCTAAACTCACTCTTTGGAAAGTAAATTTTTTTTGGTCTGAGTGAGAATTAAGGATTTGTGAACTTATGAACTCTCGAGGGGAAACCATCTCCTCACATCTCAACAGTATTCCACTAAATTCTGGAAATCACAGCCTCTGCATTCGTCATGTGTGTGGGTTTCTGTCTCACTCACCAGATCCTGGATCTCAGTCTGGAACATGGAGTGCACTCCGATGATGAAAGGGGTTGGCGAGCTCAGCACCTCCAGCAGCCGCGAAGGCAGAATCGGGATGTACGGGTAACTTAGTTCACGGGAAGAAAAAGTTATGAGTGTGAAAGTGAAAGTGAACATCTCAACTTCATTTTCCACACCTCCAACACCAATACGTACTAAGAAATATCGTGGGCCGGTACTTTATGACTCTGGAAACTTTACTGGAATCTTAAAAGTGAAATGGTCCATTAAATGAAAATTGATATTTAATTATTGTTTTAACTGTTATGAGCACTTCTGAGCGCTACAGCCTTTTCGCATTATGTTCATTTTATTTAGCAACATCATGCTGCATATGCTAACAAAGTTGTCCAATAAAATGTCCATTTTGAAGTGATAGAAGTTGCTTGTAACAACTGTCACTGTGTGCCATTTTTATGCCTCGCTGAGCAACGGTTTTCTGCTTCTGATCTGAGCCAAGACCTCCAACCCATGACCGAAACCTGGATGAATGATCCTTTCTTCAAAACATTTCTTCACCATTTTGGTTCTCCCTAAACAGTACTACCTGGCATTTCTTCACTGTTTTATGTTTGTGTGTAAAGGCGGGAGTTTGATTTTGCATAAAAGCGACTAACTGTAACTGTTATTAAAAACCTCGATAAATACATTTGGCACGTTAGAAGAACAGAAGTTTCTGCTTCGAGGTTCATCCCTATGCTGGATCAATGCGTCTGAAAGGGCCACATGTATGTCCATACCTGTATTTGAGAGGGAACATGAGTGCCTCAAGCGCACGGCAAGCCTCTCCCAGTCTCTGGTAACTGGTGGAGTGGAACAAGACCTTGTGCTCAGTCAGAACGGCACAGAACAGGCTGAGAACATTTTGGATTCCTAGGAGGAGAAACAGAGAATAGAATTAATTACATTTTTGTTGGAGCGTGACTGCATTTTTTAAAATTTTATTTTTTTAAGGCGGTTTATCAAAACCATGATTTCAAAGGGACTGGAGAAGGTCAAAAACAAAATTATGGCAAACAATATTTAGTTAAGGGGTATGAAAAATGAATTACAGTGATATGTGGGTATTTTCCAGACCACTTAGTTATCCACTCTAGCTGCATCACAAGGTCATATTACTGTATGTGCACAGTAATGTACATTTAAACAGAAATGTACATCTTAAGTAAATTAGACTCTTATGCTTAAATTGCACACTACATGAAAAATAATGGGAAGAAAACATCTCTAAATAACAGGAAATTACATTTTAAACTGTCATAAATAATGTGTTAAATACCAATATGACAGCCCAGATGAATTCTAACATTGCAGTTCCTGTTATTGTTTCCTATCAAGGAACTGACAGACCCATTCATCACACACTGAAATGATAAAAGAGAGGAACACTGGCAGACATATTTGCAGCACAAGGGGTGCACGGTCTGGATGTTTGGCTGTTTGTGTGAAGGTCTTTAATTAGCGATCAACAGGAAATTCAACTGCGGCTAGACCGACAGGTTTTACGTGGACTCCAGAAAGTCTCAATGCGAAGTTGATTTGTGAACAAACTAGTCAACATTACATCCAGTTCATTTTCCAATTAATTTTCTCGTCTTCAGAAAGCATTTTTTGCGACCTTATGTTTGTGTCAAGTGTATTTGGGGGCACCCTAACCCTAACCCTATCCCTAACCGTGTTCATGAAAGGCAGTTAAAAATTAAAGTTATTATTATTATTATTATTATTACTATTAATAAATCTGTACCTTGTGTATTCATGCTTATTAATAACATTCCTTTCTCGTGGTACCCCATTGAAGCTGAGTGCTTTGTTGTACTTAAGGTGTTTACTTATCTAATGGAAACAGTCCGGCATTTCCGTGCTATTAAGAAAAATAAAAAAATAAAAAGGACAACAACGGACCGAGACAACACAAGAGACAAAAGTAGCAAACAGCGGGGCTATTGAAGGCTGCCTTTCCTTCTTCCTCGGGGGCTGCGTTTCCCGTGCAGTGTGACATGCAGCCACATTCCTCCACGGTGACTGGGGTGACCTGCTCACGCAAAACGCTGCTGATCTGCCACATGTGCATTCGCCAGCCTTTATATCCACACAACAGACCTTATATGGACAGAAGAATGACCGAATAAGTGGCCAAAGCGCAGTTCCCCGTCCCTGGTTACGTGACCTTTTCGGCTAACCTGCCCGACAGGAGAAGGCACGCCACACCGAGAGGTGAGCCTCAAATACGCCGTCGACAACCTCTAAATACGAAGGCACTTTGGGTGATGTAGGTTTTCCCCGGCGATGTCGCATGCCGTACTCAGTACACGGTAAAATAAATTGATGTACAAAACAAGCCTGTTAACTGACACACGCCAAAAAGAGTAATCTGACCCTGAAAGGACTTTAAAGACCTGCACACAATTAAAAACCGGCATGAATGGATAATCTACGGTGCCAGAAAGTGCTCCTGCTCCTCACAAATGCCAACAATGAGCATAATGTGGTTAAAAATGACATAATAGACTACGGAGAGTTTATGAACATCTAGGACGCTCTGCGGTATAAACTAATGTTCAGGTTGATGGATGAGCTTGTGAAAGACAAAACTCTAAATATTATGCTTTGTTTTCATACTAAATGGCTTGTAGAATCAGTAAATTTATTTATATTCAAATTATTTATTATCATTCTTACTATGTTCTCGGCAGAATGTCTGGACCATACGGAACATGTGGTCTGTCGGGACACACCCGGACATTCAAAGGCTAATGTAAGATGTAATGAAAGATCGTAGCCTTTTGCTGTACCGACTGTTCAATCACCATGTTCAAGTTCATGTTCAAGTGAGAAATATAATAACTTCTAATTTCCTCTTCTCTCGTACCTTAGGAGCCATCATGAAATATAACCTGGAATGTGCTGGCTACAAAACAACACACAACTTGCTCAAAAATGTTGACGATAAAATAACAACCGTTATTTTCTATGTCGCAAAAAAAAAAAAGTCTTCTAGACGGGGGGAACTGGCCTATATCAAATATGATGACGTACACTGAGTTTTTTTCCCCCAGACATATGAATTATGGATGCAATTGATTTGTGGACTACTCCCGAATGAAGTGATTGATGATTTACAAAAAAACTGCTTGTAAAGACGGACACAGACCATGGTTGGGACGTAAGTCAAGGTGAGGCCATTTATTTCGTGGATTTTTTTGGGGGGTGGGGCTTAATCACATAACTTCCACATGACCCAGATCGTGTGTGAAATGGTAAGACGCCTCCACTGTATGCTGTCAGCACAAATGGAGGGCATTGTAACTCCCTTTTAATTTCCAAATAGTCGGGAAGGTGTGTGTGTGTGTGTGTGCGCGGGTGTGTGTTATCTGTTCTATTTTAATACACAAAAAAACAGACACTGAAAGTCAAACCAGGGTCTGTTTTCCAGGCAGTAGAGGATATGACTTTCCTTTTACACCGAGTCACAGAGTTCCAGTGCTAGCCCAATTTGATCTCCCAATTGTTCCAGGGAGACGGTTTCTATATATATATACTGTCAAATACTCTAATTTATAAATAACCACCAAACCAAGCTTTCAAATGAAAGGCAAACAGAGTGCACAAACATTACAACAGACCTAAAAGTCACGGTAAGTAGGTACAGTGTATTTTTCACAGGGCACTCTTTGAACTTTGGCAGTCTCGGCAGTGAGAAAACATGTGCTAATATGGTGAACGGTGTCCAGTCCTCGTGGGGGTTTTCTACACTCAAGTTGAATAAACATTGTTGGGAAAAAGCAAAACCATTACATTAGCGCTGTTTGTTACAGAATACTTGCTATTTGACTGCTCCTGCCCATTTAAGCCAATTAACTGTGGTATACTAGTACCACAAAAATGTATCTGCGTCACAGAACAAGCAACTTAAGTCAGCAGGGTGACTTGGGGCGATGCTGGAGTGACTCGGAGCCCGGCAGGGAGGGTGGGGGTCCTCTGCTGCGCTCCCCACAGTGCAATCTCCACACTCACAATATTTCATGGTCCCCCATGCGGGAAAAAAAAGTCAATAACTTCTGATTTTGATTTTGGATTGTAAATGGAATATGAAATGATGGAATAATACACGGATATTCCTGTCTATTTATGCACGGAAGCTGAAGTTTGACCGACCACCTCATCTCCTTTTTGGAATTTACAAATGATCTACAAATGCTGCCTATGCCTCCATACAGCATGACTTGTTCCTTTCTCAAATCTCAAAAGTATCTTATCACTCAGGCTTTCATACAATCCGAGGTCTATAATGCATTGATGCATATAAACATCGACCAAAATTCAGGAGAAAACAATTTGGCAGCCCTGTCAATATATCAGTTGCTCATTATTCCTCAACTGCATGAATACGGCTGGGTATTCTATTGTTTTTTTTTTTTCTTTTTTATAAATTTGGTAGTACAAACACATATAGCGTAACTTTAGTACAAGGTTCCTAAAACAGTGCTTTTTTCAATATCGATAAAAAATTGTAACCTGAAATATTGAGTAAAGATTAAATTTGTCATTTAAAATAAGAAATATGCCTGGTTTGAAAGCAAAATCCTATTAACCATAACATGCATTTAACGAAATAAACTGCTACAGTATTGAAATTTGGCATCAAGTGTCACATCATATTTTTTTGATCAATATCAAATCAATACCCAGCCCTAAGCATGACACCATTTAAGGCAGCCATAAAATATTAATTTGGGTTGTGTTCCAATGTCGGTTCCCTTGTGACTGACCAGCCACATGACCCACCCAGTTGCTGGAAGAGCAAGGAAACACTCTTGCACGTCACGGGCAAGCTGGCATTCAGAGGTGTCTGGATGAGCTGTCGATCTCCGGCACCCAGGGAAAACAGCTTCTGTTAAGAGAGAAGAAAAAAAAAAAAAAAGATAAGGGGGCAAAGGTGAGAAAGGGGGGTGAAATGTTACATAAATATGAGGTTCTTTGAAAGTACTTATGGCGATCAGGCACTCACGATGTAGCTGCACTGAAACAAACTCTTATTCATAGTGGAGGGCCAGTGTTTTGTGGCCGTGTCAAATGAAAAGGGCAGATGCCACTAAATCCACCACAGAAACTGCAGCTTCGAGACTGAATTAGCAATTTGAACGTGCCTGTCTGCTATATTGGAAAGAAACCCCAAATTACATGTTCACCAGAATGTAACGTGTACTGTTCACAGACAGAAAATAGGAACATATAAATATACTAAGTATACAAATATGAGCCCTCTGTGGAGATGGAAGCACAGTGAAGCTTTCATCCGAGTGAAGATCAGGGGAATGATTGCTGCCCTATCTGTATATTTAAAAAGGGTATTATGAAGAATTCGAATCTAATATTGACATACAACATGGTGTCATATCAGCCCATAGCAATTGAAATTGTAATCACAGGGGAATGTAGTTACAACACAGTAACAAGATCTGAAAACTGTCCCCTAAATCCGTCAAAAAATTATGTTTATATTTACACCTAGTAATGTACTGCCGACCATATTTTCTGTGTGACCATTTTACAAATGAAACAACCATGTTCAATGTACTGTACAGCCACAAAACATTGTAAGTATAACGGAAACCTGCAGCATTTTGGCATTTTTGTCCCGTTTAACCAAAAACACTTTTTATTACAGTAAATGAGCTCTGTCGTAGCCTAGCCCACTCCACTAAGTCCAAGGTATTTTTGCTCCAAGTGACAAAAGCCCAAACCACAAGGCTGAAAGGGAATACCCATTATCATTAAATCCGGAATTCGTTTTTGACTGGACGGCACACATAAATCTTTTTTATGACAGCGCAGAACTAAAACATTCCTTCGGACATTACAAAAAGTGACTTATTGGGCGTAAAATCAAAAACGGTTGCTCAGCCGTTAGCTCTGCAAAATAATCATGACCACAACAGCACAACACTGACATTGAATCAGATCAACCGCTTGTAAAGGGTGCATCACCAGCCCACTGTATAGAGTGGTCCAGTAGAAGCACAGTGGAACACTTACCTGCGCTCCACCAGCCAGAGGAACCTGGAATGTAAACAGGTTGGCCACCAAACCCTCCAGAGGGAAGTTCATGCTGTCAATGTAAACTGTGTAGATCAGACCCAAGCAGCCCTAGAATGGGAAAAATCACATACATTGGTCAGACGTTACTGTGGAATCTGAATTTTAAAGACTAGCATACGTTCAACCGACACGGTGGTGGGAAAAAAAAAAATCCCTCCCAAGCCCATGATTTTATATAAACTTTATATTTTGTTAAAAAGCACAGTGCCTCAGGTTTCAATCTCTGATAGAGACTGATATAAAAATAACATTATTGTCTTAACTGGGCACAAGAGGTCCCTCAATCAAACTTTGATCTTATCAGCCAATATCCTATTATCATCAATATCAGTATCAATATCACACTGTATCGTGAGGACATTTGTGATTTGATTTGTGATTTGCTTTGGTTCTTAAAATGCACATACCAATGCACAAAACCAAAAGGAAATAGGGAAAAATGTTTGAAATGACCAGTATTATATACTGTAACACAGACACATGGGACAAGGATCTAACAGTAGTACGACAGGATAGCACAGAGCTTTGAAACAGAGGAGGATCTGGAACTACTGTGAGAATATAGCTTAACGTGAATCCAGAGACCTGCAGCTTTTGACCAAAAAAGAACAGATTTGCAAATAATCCTGAATTGATTATCGGTAATAAATGTAGTAGTCGATCAACCTGTACGGTATTTCTATTGAACAGTACCAGCTAGCTAAAGATAAGACCAAAGAAAACAAAATAGTTGAGATGAGCGAGAGCGTGCCAACCTGCCAGGGAGTGTTGATTAAAGAGCTTTGCCAAAAAATTTGATCTATTCCTCTTACGATTACAGACGAAAAACCGTTTTTGATCAACATTTAATGAGGTGGTGTAACGTTACCCGGAATATTTCTGGATAATCCAGCCTGGAGACAAGAATGAGACTTTTTGGTGCAAATATTTGAGCTGGCTGTATGAGGCCATCCTCCTCCTCATCTTCATCCCCATCTGCTTCAATGGTCTTTGAACCCTGTAAAATTCAGACAAAAGGGGTTTGAATGGATGGATTCAATACAGTATCACGGAAAGGGACACAAGCGTTGAATTTCACAACACTGTTGCACATACATGATGGTTTTTAAATTTTTTGTGCTCTTTTAAAAAATGCATACGCAAGAAAGCATCATGTCCTCAATCTGCGTCATAATTTTGGTATTATCAGTTTCCCCACGTCAAAAACATGCACATACTGTTATGGAGCTTCGTACGGGAACAGTTGCTATAGTTATACAACACAACAAGGGCATTATATGGCTTTATTCTCGAAGCAGCCCAAAAGTCTATGGGAAACCGCATGCGAGGAGGCCAACATGATGGCCTCCACAATACAAGGAAAAGTGAGCGCTATCTTAAACGACAACAGAAGACGGAAAAAAATTGATTCCTTGTTGGTTGGGTAGGAATTTGACATCTAATAAATTCATGTTGTGCTCATGGAAGAGTTGCTCCACTATAATTTATTTGTTTTGCTATGCAAGATCTCATTCCACAACAAAGTGACACTGTGTGGGATCTGAAAATATCTATTAATGGGTTTTTTTCTGCTGCGCCAGGGCTTTGTGATTTAGTGCGTGCCAAGCATACACTATTTAGACTCTCTCATCTCAAAACACAAACAAAGTGACAAAAATTAACACCTGACAACATTTTTTGCTACTTAGAATTCTGATCCCTGGAACGGCAAAAATAACTATAACAAGCAAAGATCCATACATTTCTAAGTAACCTGAGTGAACTAAATATTCTACCCACTTCTTGAACCTGTTCTGGTGGTACAAGCACTGGAGAGGGCAGATTTTTTTGACTCAATCTGGTTCCAATTGTCTGCGTGTGGATCCATGAGCCCTGTCAGGCAACAGAGATACCAACCCCTCACCACTCATTCTTTGCTAAAGCCCTTATCACAATCTGGTATATTTCTCTAGACAACGAAAACATGCCATAAGTGCTTTCGCAACACTGAACCAAATTGCATGGGTTCGAAATATTCCATTCAGATGGGAATCGACTTTCACCATTATTTTTAGGATTTGGTTCAATTATGAGAGAAAATACATTCCTCTGTTGGCTGTCTGGACGCTCTGGAATCCAGTTTGGTAGATAAGATAGCCTTCTTAGAGGATGAAGATAACCTAAACAGCCTCACGTTTTCTAAAGAAGGTTAGAGCCACATACCGGATCAAGGGATGTATCGAAGTTGGTGGGAGGGGGAGTTTTGGGGAAAAGTATTTCTGGACTAGAGCACATACAGCCCAATCTCTTAATTAACTGCAGGCTAAAAAATACAAAGGAAGAGGGGCACAAGTTTGATCCCTGGAATGTCAGTCAAAGGTCCCCCATCTACACACATTTGTCCATTTGAGTGACTGCTCTGTTCTCAAACAGAGAGAAGGAAGGCATTGTGAAGATGATTGACAGCAGTCAGGATTAAAAGTGGTAATTCGGTAAGAGTATTTGTTAAAAAAGAAAATCCCGTATTAGGTCATTTTACTAGCTTGCATTTTTTAAGAAACAGTCATTCAATGTATTTGTGATACATGTGCACCTCCATATTCAGTTTCAATTCTTGGTGGAGGGGGTTCGCCTTTCCCGGCAAAGAATGCAAAGTTTGGGAATGCGCATTTGGCCCCCGACACTGGGCCACTATGTGAGGAGAACATAAAATAAAGCATTGGAACTAAGGTTTCACTGTAACACAAGGAGTAATCAACCAGCTGGCCATCACCAGGGGACCTTGGTGGCATCACCTAGCAGAGGCCTGATATGACAGTAAGAGACAGTTGGCATGGTTTCACATATCGCCAATACAAGAAAAACAGCCCCCAACAGTTTATGATTGGCCACTTGTTGGTTATTCAACCTGTATGCCTTAGTTTAGCCAAAACTGTTTTGCTTTTGGACCAAAATGGAAAAAAAAAACCATGAGAGAACTTGTTTTCTCAATTGGATTGATACATAAAATCATCTTGAATAGTGAAGTGAAAACAATTGAGGAAAGGGGCAGACACTTTTTTTGTGCCTCAACATTCCGTCATTGTTAAAAAAGAAACAACGTTTTCCTAAATATATTATTAATGTAATTGGTATGCAATTGATGACTGCTGTGCTGTCCATGGAAAAAGAAAGGGAAATCACAGTGTGCCAGGAGACAGAAGTCATCTAAGGCCACTAGCAAACATGGTGAAACAATTAACTTGGTATTCTGTGAGCTTTTCACGGTAAAAAAGAAAAAAAAACAAAAAAAAAAACATTGAAAAGATCATTACCAAGTCTACATTGGATCTTTTTACCACAATGTGTTGAAGTCAGTAAATCTAGAGGGGAAAACAGCTGATTCTCGATCAAAACATATTACCTGCACACAAAAACAGAGAGAGGAATGCATTCTAGCTCTGGAACACATAAGTTATGCGACAGACAGCGAGAGAACAAGATGACAAAAACAAAACAATTAACATTAAAGAGATCAAGAGAACGAAAAAGAGGAAATAGGGACAATAATGTTGCCCAACTAAACCTCCCTCGTAGGCAGTAAGAATCTTTACAAGCAAAATATGAGGCAGGACTGGATGGGACCTTCCACTTAGTTTTCTGTGGATGTACAGCAGGGACTTTTGTAGGGACTGGCAAATTTGAACCATGAACCAATACTCTTGATTTACTTGAATAACATATATTTATTTAACTATTGAATTGTCAAAAGAAAAGCCTTCAACCACGGTAGATTATTGACTCATTGATTTAACTTCAAGCCTTCTAATTGTTTGAATCTGAAAATTAAATTTCAAAAAAATAATCAGTGTTTCAGCAGAAATCCATTATTTTTGATGTGCTCAGGGACAGCTTCATGCTCATTAAATAAAAAAAAGGTACAAAAATAAATAAAAAAAAGAACAAACTGACGTGGTGTTCTGGAAGAAGCTCCGTCCGGACTCTACAAGGTTTCCGGGCTCTGCAGTGCAAAAGTTCGGTTAAAACAATTGCTATAGGCGGGGTTGGTAAGAGAGTCACGGAGAAAGTGTCCCCATTACGCACAGTGTCCCCATTACGCACTTGTTTTGTTCCATGAGGAGACTTCAAATTAAAACATACTGTTCTGGTGAGGATGGCGCGCTAGGCGGCCGCCTATCTCACCTTTAGGAAGAGCCGGCCCTGGACAGCCCTATTGGTTGGATTGTGTAACATAAAAAAAATATATATATAGATTTTATTCTTAATTTTTTTTTTTTATATATATATATTTATATATCTATCTATCTATCTATATATATATATATTTTATTTTTTTTAATCGCAGCCTTTGCGATTTCAAAATTGTGTTCTATTCAATTGCGATGTCGGTTTGAATTCGATTCATCATTCAGCCCTACTTCCCGGTGATTACATGAGCCTAATATATTGTCTGAATTATCTTTTCTTCCACAACCAATTCAATTCAAGTCCTAGTTACAATGGGCCTTTGCCAGATTTCAGAGCTATGGTGAAATGCTGGAAGGCCAATTGTGTTACCAAAATGCACAAACCTCATACCATCATGACAGCTTTGTGGTTTCACAAGCCCTACTGCAATTTACCTGTAGATTGACCTCAGCCTCAAAGAAAGTGAGACAGGAGCAGTAATGTCTGTCGGAATCGATGTCAGTCAGCACAACAGTAAAGAATGTGGGTGCCTTCCTCTCCCTGGACAGTCTCCATCCACCAGGCTGACAGAACTGCAAAGAAATACACATCACGTTGCATCAGAGAAGTATTAAAGGCAATGTGATTACACAGTCAAATACACAGACCATTGATCAATGATGATTTCAAGTCCGACATATTACCCTGTGCCGATAACCCATTAAGTTCAACGGCGTCCCAAACCAGCATACCACTGCAGCCCCTGCGGAGCATGTTGACAGGATGTCCTGTTTCAGAGCTCTTGCTACTGCATCCGGTCATCACAACGGGAAATGACACATAATTGTTTTCCTTGAAAGTCATCAACTACAGTGCCAATCCATATTGACCAAGGTGATTGTTATGTCTGAACATAAAAGGGAATGTCGAGTCTAACAAGAGCAATGGAAAAAACCCCGCATTTTGTTCAAGGATCAAACGCCTAAGGACCCAGTTGAAATATTATTACAATAAACACACTAGCGCTAACAACCTGATGATATATGCTTTATTTCTGGGCTGCTATTAAGAGTGGATATATTTCTTTTTTTATTGTATTTTACAGTAGCTTGACAGAGCATGCATGCTCATGACGCGCACGCACGCACGCACGCACGCACGCACGCACGCACACACACACGCACACACACTTAAGTACATACAATAAAAAGCACAATGTGGTTAAAATAAAGCCATTACAGAGACCAACAATTTACAAAAGATTTGAATATAGGACCATAAATTCAAAGTGAGTTTTACGTTAACAAATTTTTTGTACAAAGGTACTAAATTTTGCTGCATTCTGTATTTGTTAACGTCCACATTTTTAAATGGACTGAACTACTACAAAATATGGCAGAATTAAGTAACTTTGACAAAAAGTCACAGCACAAAATTACCTTCAGCTCAACCAGAAGGTAATTTTAAGCCAAGGTACTGTTGGTATCGTTAACCCGAAAATAGAGACAATAAAATGTGAGCTTTCATCAGGAAATCAAATAAATTCTATAAAAAACATTTTAGAAATTAAAAATAATTTCCAAATCATAAAATGAAACCCCCTTTATGTAATAGAATATAGATAGTATCCATAGAAATACTAAATAAAAAGTGTAATGTATATAGATAGAAGTGTGGAGTCATCCATTTACTATATCTACCATCCACCTATCTATCGAGCCAATGCTTAAAAAAAAATATATATATAATTTTGACAGTATGCGATGGGGCAGGCAGGTGGTCAGACCAGGAAACAGGAACCCCGAAAGTCAGAAGTAACAAAGGAAAGGATACAGAGGAGAGGAAGAGGAGAATATAAATGAATAATGTAAGAATGCAGTTTGAAAGCGAAAAGGAGCTGGGGGCTAAGAATGTGAGGGAGGGAGAACAAAATGTAATGAGAGGATGGGAGGGAGAAAGGAAAGAGGGGGTGGTTGGCCTGATCAACCTGGTGGTTGGAAGAAGGATACAATCATCCTCCAGCAGATACAGTAAATTGCAGGAAATCTGTTCGACTTGGATTGTGGAGGAGGCCGTGGCGCGAGCAGTGGTCGAATTTGGACGGGGTGGTGGTTGGGGGGCAGGGGCAGGAAACTGAACCTTGTTGAAGAAGAGATAAACACCTTGGACACCTTTGGGACCACATTCCTAGGACGATGACAGGAGATAGAAAATCCTGTGTGTGTGTGTGTGTGTGTGTGTGTGTGTGTGTGTGTGTGTGTGTGTGTTTGCGATTTCTCGTGGGAGTGTTTCTGTGTGCCTGGGTGATCTGTCTAAGAGAGACAGAGATAAAGGCTTTATATTTTGAGAGCTTTTTTGTACTACAATGACACGATTCAACAAATTTCTTTAAAAGCATTACCACATGACTGACTAAAGAGAGCAAGCTTCAGTCAGGCTAGTTTTAAATTCTTCTAATTCGTCACATCAGGAGTACTAATGTTGTAAATATTTTTCACCTGAAGGTCTGACTAACTCGAATCACATGTGCAAATTTACTGATTGTTACGTAAAGGACCAACAGACTTGTCAAGGCAGCTTTGAGACGGAGCACTATCATTCAACTTTGACTATGCAGGTTTATATACATGACTTTACCATTATGTAGTCTGAGAAAGACATAGGTAGTATTAGGGGTTCCTTGCACCGCTCTTTCACGAGTAGTTCTTTAACAGACATGGAAGGCTATTGAAAGATTTGTCGGATTGGACTAGGAAAAAAAACCTTAAAACAATGGGAGTTCGCCTCTGACATGCATCATGCGATTGCTATACAAGTTAGGAAAGTAAACTCAACATTAAGTAGGGTTGTCCCACATTCTCTGCGGCCCAAATAAAAGCAGAGTTTCCACACACAAGGATGTTGTTTTCAGCAGTGCGAATTGAACGGAGCACAACATATAAACAAGAATAATATTTGTTGTAATCGGTGGAGGCTAATGTCAAGTGAAGGGCAAAACAACTGTCCAAAAGACAAAAATAACATTAATTTAAAGGAGGCAGAGTGTCCCTCAGTCGTCCAAACACTTATTTTTTATGTGGAACACCAGGGTAGTTCATATTTTTAAGTACTACAGGGCTATCCTGCCCTTAGCACATGTGTTTGGGCTCCAGCTATGCATGTCTATTCTCTGCCAGGAAAAGTGTTTAATTGAGGTAGATCAGTGCGGGAAACCTGGGCCCAATTCCAGGCCCTGTTCGAGACAACGAGCAGATGTATCTGAAAACACAAATTGCCACCTACATGTTTGGCAAATAGGTCTACTGCACAGCAACAGGTGCCTAGGTTCACAAGCAAAGCAGCATACAGCACACAGACAAAAAGGACACAAAACTCCACATGCGCATTAGCACACAACCTCACAAACTCATATCTGCAGACAGCTGAGTCATATTTGAGGTAAAGGACAGTCCCGGTCTCAATTTAGATCCAAGTCAAGTGACAATGGTACTAGCACCACATGTAGGCTGATCTGATGTCATCACTGAGTGAATGCTGTCGCCCTGCAACCAACCTCACCACATCATGTGCTTCTGGACGGCATGACTCCCCCTCGCACCCAACCCCACAATGCATCCCAGCAAGTGACACAAGATATGCTTTCTGACCGGTTAAGAATCGCCACGGGAAAGCAAGCGAGTGGCAGCCCACTTACCAAAAGACTTATCTGATGAGGCCAATGTCGTATTCCACTGGGTCATTGAATTGCAGCTATGCATGGTACCTTTTACTTAGTGACTGTGATTCAGGACCGACTGACAGACCCATGCACTCACATACAAGTGCTTCATCTGCCCTTTACAGTGAGCTCTTTGTGACATGATACACTTTTAAACTTAACCTCAGAAGGGCCTCCTGTGCTTCATTCATAACGCCTAAAGAACAACTTTATCTCCCCAAGGGCTTCACCCTTGGGGAGATACAAAATAGCTCAATTAGGAAGGTTTTATAACCATCAAGATGTCCCTTCTCCTTTTGCCCAAAAAGCACAAGGATTGGATAATAATACAGTACAATTTCTATGACAGTGCAACAAGTTCTAGAAGTTAGCATTTCGATCGCCCCCTCTGCTCGAGGAAAACCTGGCTTGCTGCTGACTGCCAACTCCTATTGAACCATCAACAAGGGTGATGCAAGACCCAAGTGTATGAGGGAGAAAGAAAGAAACTAACTAGAAAAGGGACAGGCTGTTGGGAAAACATAACTATCTCAACTGACTGGAATGTACAACATTCTTGCCTTGTGGAATGGCTCCAAGAAAACTGTCTCTGTCCCCCCCCCCCATCATAGATTAGTCTAAATTCCTGGATCTCAAACAATAAATCACCAAAATGGCAGACAATATAACGTGACTAAGCTGTAACTGAAATGAAAACAAAACCTAGTGTACAATAAAGAGGGCATGAAGAAACAAAAGTAATATTCGCAATGAAGGCCCACCTTTAAATATCCATAAAACCCCAGGCTGAATCAAAATCAAGTGATTTCCCAGACCCAGGTGTCAGGAAAAATGTTTCAGCAAGTTCCACCGTGTGCTCCTTCCTCCCCCTCCTCCTTATTCAGCCATCCACTTTGAGGAGACGCATGCCAGGAAAACGATACAATAGCGGAGAGGTGTCAGGGGGGTGGTGGGGGACCAGCCCGGGGGTGAGGCCACTGCCGCTTCTCTAGGACCTCTGCCTTATCAGGTCTGGAGGATGAGCGGTGGATGCAGCACAAGAGAGGCAGCCGGTTCATACTTCCGAGGGCCAAGAGCCACGCGGGGACCCGGGCCTCGGAAGTCTTGAGTTGTTCTCAAACTGCTATTCATAGCGGGCGAAGGAGGAAGCAAGGAAAAGCGGGAGAGTAGTGGGAGCAGGAGTGCGTGCACAAACACACACTGAAAAAATACAGACACACATAGATTTCCTGAAAACATCTTCAAGGTCAGAATGATACAAACAAGAAAACAGAACAACATGAAACAGTCTCAAAAACTACCACTTAGTATCCAAATACCCATAAATGACTGTTGTGTAGGGTATGGTACACAGCCACAGAGGAGAGACCGTTAATGTTTGGTACTTCTTTGCTCCATCACTGTGTAAGACACTAAGTGGTGGTGGCATCTCCAGGATACTCCCCTTCCTGAGCAGAGCTTCCCCACTGTCACAACCACTCCTGCTTTTCTGAGCTGATCTGTTATGCAATGTCAGTCACATATGGTTCATTTTAGTTATATATATTTTTAGCTAGCTCTTTGACAAATCGCCCAATTGCCAAACACATGTTGGGGTTATGTGAGGGGTGTGTATGTGTGTGTATCAGAGGTAAAAATTCCTGGTTCAGAAAGTAAGTCCCGCCATGGTTTTGCACATGCAACCTATTGCATTATGAAATGCACGACAAAGGAAAAAGACCCTTTTGAGAATTAAACATTCCTTCCCCTATATTAATTGACTGTCAAATTCCGGCTTTTGGATTGATCCAGCTGAATTTAACTTATTAGTTGGACCTCTGCGTTGTGCAAATCAACATGGTTGAATCAAAAACCTGCAGTAGAACATTACTTTCTAAAGCAGTATTTTCCATCTCTCTGGTGTGTGTGTAATAAGTATACTGTAAGTTGGTCATTCATTTAAAATCTCCTAACTCTTAAATTGATTCAGTATTAAACTACACAATTTGAACCTGTTTTGGAAAAAAAAAACCCAAACTCACTAAATTGATTACAATGTATATTTGGATGTGTTAAAATGGTGGTGGTTAAAATGGTTATATTTAGCCAAGCACAGTCCCGCTCATGCAAAAGGACAATAAATGTGGTGCTGAACTCACATCAGTTTAGTCCTCTGGGAAGTTTTCTACACTCAGGGGGTGAGTACTTGGGTTTATTTTAAAACACAAGATAAATTAAGAACATACGCACAGTTCACCACATGCAACCTATTGCATTATGAAATGCATGACAAAGGAAAAAGACCCTTTTGAGAATTAAACATTCCTTCCCCTATATTAATCGACTGTCAAATTCAGTTCAGTTCAATTATAGATCACCCATCACAGCTCGATATTTATATGATGTTTACTTGCCCCATGTGGATTTCAAGATATTAGAGGGAAAGGCGGGAACCCGGCAGCTACGCATGGTCTTTATTTTGTGGTTGTTTTATCAAAAGCAGGTTAAAAAACATTGTACACAAATCACTTTGACTTGCAAGCATAACCAAATGGAATCGTAGTTAAGTGAAATGTATTGACATGACATAGAAATACCCTTTCAAATTCCAGGGAAACTCCACATATTTTCCAGATGCTGCCGTATTGATAGTTTTTGTACTGCTATCAATGTTGTGGTGTGGGGATGATGTGGTTTGAGCAGCTACACCTGACCTGGATCTAGGTAACTGGGGACCCAGGATTAGAGTGGCTGCATACCTGTTCCTCTAAGGTTGGTCTAACAAGCAACAGGCAAAATACCCCATCCCCACACACTCAGGAGAGGAGCCCTGTCATGACCTGTGTCCATCTGCTCCGGGGCTTGTTCTATCAAGCCCCCTCCCCACAAAGAAACTTGTGTGTTTTCTACCCCTTTGCCCCCTTCAGGGCCCTGAAAACGCCACTTGGGTGGTGTGTGGCAGGCGAAACTGCCACAGTTGTCTTAATAAGTGTGTAATAATGATCCTAATGGACTATAAGCAAAAATAAAAAAGGGTGGGACTAGTTGATACAAGCAGTGCCTTTTTATACCATTACACCTACCTATGGATGAGTCATTGATTCAGTCATTCATTCACTTGATGCTGTGTAGCTATCGTTTTATTCCGGTTCAAGGCTGCTTAAGAAATTGTAGTAATTACTGTAAACACTGTCCTTATTAATTAGCACCCACAAAATTGGTGTTTCAATGTCAGCCTGCCTATATGATTCCTTCACAACTCAACAAGGATACATGTTTTTTGTTTTTCCTCATGTGTTAAGTTTGAAGAAAAAACAAAACAAACATTGAACACACAAGGATGCTTTTGATGAATTGCAGAGCGGAGAGTAAACAGCCTGGGCCTGGCGTTGCAGATCAGCACAATGGTTGGCCTGCGTCACACTGCTAAGTCCTGGCCTTTAGAGTACAGTGATAATGGCTGATAATGACCTAGCCTTGCAGCAGGTGCTTCCTCCAGCGTCTAGCATGGGCCCAATCCAATCAGAATGACCTCCCCCTGTTCGTTACAGCTACACTTCAGCAGCACCACCGCTATAATGAAAACGACTTTTCTTTCTCACCTAACAAAAACATTGAGGGCCATTCACATGATTGCTGACAAAATGCTGGAGACATGATAAACTACGGACATCAATCTGCAGTCCAGGTGTGTGCAGGGATGTTAAGAGGGGCAGGAGCTCAAAAAAAATAAAATAAATGGCACATAGACCCCCAGCTCCAGGTTCTGGGCATTTTGTGGCTCTGTGCAATTTGTCAACAGGGGTGGGGTGAAGGGAGGGTTAGAGAGTGAGTGAGGAAGTGTTCCCGATACGCAGACCACACCCACAATGGTGCACGTCCTCACCATCCGTTCCTCATGAATATGCATATCTTGCCCAGACAGTCTGCTACCTCCATGCTCATTCAAGCTTGAAAAAAAAAACCAAAAATACCTGTGAAAAAGGGAACCATGGGGCAAACGGCTGGTGCTCAGGGAAATTACACTGAAAGGTCCATTGTCTCAATGAGATATGAGGAACGACACAGATGACATAGTGTAACTGAGCTGTGTGCACGTGCACTTTCTGTTGACTGAGTGAGGAATCATATGCGTCATATTTTATAAAAGTACATAAATGTAAAATGGGATCTGTAGTATCTGCATAATTCATGTTAATCATTAGTCATATTGTTTACAACTGATGGCCTATTCTTCTGTCGCTGAATGGGTGACAAAAGAGGGGGCGACAAGAGATCACACAAAGATGGAAGGGGCACTGGTACTAATTAGTACTAGACAGGGAAATAAGGGCCAAATGAAAATTCCTAACAATAACCGTTATATGTCCTTTCACAGGATTCCCTCATCATTGAAAATAATGCTATTACAGTTCCCGCCCAAGTTATTGACTGACTGATGTATAAGTTACAACGCGTCTAAATATTGTACTGGTGGGGTTACACAACCTGTGGGATGGTTTCTTGTGACACGGGAAGTGTTTCAGCTTTTTAGGGTGAATTTATGTGTTATGTGTCAAAAGCCCTCAACTAGTAACCCTCGAGATAGACTGAGGTGTATGAGGCTGGGAATTACTAAGAGGCCATGTCAGAGATCACACTTGACATTGCAAACATATGCTTAATGAATGCGTAATTTGGTATAAAAAGGAATTCTTGGTATGTCAACAGCCATTGGTCTCCTAGCATAACAGATAGTCAGCATATTTACCAGTAACAGTGACACTGACCAGCAGCCAACCAGAAGAGACAGTCTAAGAACTGGAAGCTGTTCATATGAGGAGGTTACGTACAAGATATTAGAGGTCCTAAATCTTTACTGTCGGTTCAAATCACAGGCCGGCTCTCCCACTGGTTAATGGCTCTAGTCCACCACTGGATGTGTTTTTCCAGCTTCCAGCGAGGAAAAGATGTGGCCACTGGTCAGTGTCCTTGTTTTTATTTTTGTTTTTTTGGCTTCCTTGATGCAGGTATGAAGCTCCCTTAAGCTAGTTTCCATTTTATAAAAATCACATATACATGTAGATTTACTGTGCCAGGATATTTGCATGAGAGATGAAAGAATTATAAAACTAAAAAGAAATAAAGGCAGTTTAAAAAAAAAATCCATAAATATAATAATTTTCATCCTAAAGTGAGCCTGCTCTTCCTCTTAGCGCCATGCACTCCTGTCTATTTCCACTTCCTTGTGAGATCATAGTCCTTTGTGCCATGGAAAGTCCTGCCTGACAGACAAGTGTAACTCTGTTTCCTGGTATGTTTAGCTTCACTGGCAAATGGAGCATTGATTACTCATGCGTGGATCTTCCTGACAAACACATGGTCCTATTATGTTCCCCCCCGGCTGGGACGGCATCCTGATATCTGGAATGCACTGTTTAGTTTTTCTCTCATAGTTTTACAAACACCGTGACAACGACGTGCAGTACTGCATGTCTGGCTTTGGTAACTCCACTATACAAGTCATACAATCAAACCCTCAGCCTGTGGCTTGACAAAATAGTCTTAACCTGATGATCCATGTCTGCTGACGATGAATAACATTATAGATTTGTCGTGAATTGCTGATCCAAAACCTGTTGACAGAACAAGGCCAAATGCAGTATCCCTGGCCAAACCCAGTGGAATTCTTGTATACTTAACTGAACCTGATCTCGTAACAGAGGTGCGGGCAACACCGAACAGAGGTCCTACATCATAGTTTCATTTGAAACAACAGAAGACACGTAATTTAAAACAAGACTAACTCTGTTTGAAGAGTTATTTTGGGAGCAGTCACTTCCACTACCCACAGGACAAACACATTTTCAGAAAAACTCCTTCCTTTCTGGAAGTACAAGCCACGTTCTTCGTTATGGCGGGGATTTAAGCAAAACTGAGTTCAAGAGGACAAAGCGCTAGACAAGCAAAATGACAAATGTTTACGGTCTAGTCAAGTCAGGTCAAATTCCTTCATCAGAGGAAGTAGGGCCCCCAGGAGGATTTTTTATTTTTTTATTTTGTGTGTATGCATTTTTGTCTGAAGAAAATAGGTCTGTTGGTATGGACTAGTTACACATAACTGTTCAACCCATGAATAATCAGTGACCAATAATTACTCTATATTCAGCTCCATTGGATTTGGGTTTTGGATATGCAGGTTGTAATAACGGGCAACATAGGAGCTGCAATAAAGAAAGGTAGCAAATGGTAGACATACTTTTTTAATGTAAATGTCCTGAACCAATAGCTAATAACCATGCTAATAATTGTAGATATAAAAAGCCTAAATATGGGATAGGTACCCACAAGTACTTGATTAACTAAAAACTTATATTTCATGTGAAAATTATAGATTCTTTACATATACTGTACATATGTACTGGTTAACAGAGTTTCTCAAGCAAAGCCATGTCACAAGAAATATACTGTATAACAACACTAGGAAATATTCTTCACCATTACTTCTAATAACAGAGCAAAAAGTAATGTTGACATTGTCTTTCTAAGTAAAATATTTTCAAATTTAAGGACAATTTTGATGTAACTGTCAAAGCTGTTCTCCAAATGTTGTGACAGGGTCTTTACACAGCTGTGCATAAATGCTCTAAACATAATGACAAAGGCCACGAGACTGATTTTTACCACCAACACTTATAGCAAGATGCCATCCAAAGCTGTTCCAGCGGTTAAACTGCTGAGCAAACACCATACAGACTGTTAATTGACTACTATTGTTCTTAATAAACAACCCAGAACATTTACAAAACAAAAAAATGTACATCAACACAGCACTTCTTTATTTAACATAATTTGTAATGGATAATATAAAAGGGTTTCTGTAACCAAACCTCTGGCTTCAGTGGAAAAACGAAGACTTTAATAATCTGCGTGCCATGACAATCAATCTGCAACCAAGGAAGACAAAGAGGCATATCAACTAAACCAGGGCAGAAACATCTAAATTCCACTGTAAACAGACAGACAAATATGAGAGAACATCCTTGATGGGAATGTTTCAGCATTCTTGACAAGCTTTTGGATAAAGCATCACTGCCAGGAAACCAGTAAAGATAAGGGATGGGACTCATACAGATATGCACAAACCATGAATGGAATCAGAGCAAACTGTATTCAACTTTAATATTGACGACTGAATATTTGATAATATAATAATTATAAAATAATAATTGCTTCTTGCCACAATAAAATTATACCATGATTATATTTGCATTACATTATACCTGTGTAGTATTTTCATCATAGCCAGAGAAGCAGCTTCTACGGCCTGCCAAAATCACAGAGTGTAGCAGAAAGCTAACATGGCAGAATGTCTATTGGCCAGGGCCAGGACAGAATTAATTTGTTCACTGCCTGCAGTGTCTCGCCCACAGCCATAACAATGTCCAGATCAGTCCAATTTCACAGCTAAATATTTCCAGTGTTTTCAGTTACATAACCACAAACACAACGTTACCAGGTAAAAGTCCTGTCAAACTTAAAAGACCAGGACGAGACAGTCCATGTGACTTGAGATACCTTCCCACGTTGAAAACAAACATATACAACATATCAGGGAGAAGTTTGTGCAATGCAAGATGCTCGATGTCTGGCCACTAATTTCCAACGCCAACTTGATACCCAGTTTCCAACATGAGCACTCCTGTTAATAGGAAGAGGATATTCTAAAATTGTGAGTTTGTTATCATGTACGGTGTGCCCTGAACTGTATCCTATTCATACCACTTTTTAAAATGTTGATTGGTGCTGTGTGGACACGGTAACATACCTATTGTGATTATCATATTTGACTATTTTTTATATTCTTATTTTCTTTTTATGACGTATGTATTCCCATTAGAGCAAATGATTACAAAATATTCACAAAAAAATGGAAATCAATTTGTTCAAAGCTTGATGTGGATAACTCTGAGTTCATCGCTGACAAAAAAAAAATACCCCACGTGAATGACAGGTTTATTAAATTTTTTGGCTTTCAGAAAATCCCTAGGATTAATGTAAACAGATATGCTTTGCCAAGATTGGGCATAATTCTCATAAAGATTAGAATTATATGTTAAAAAACATTTTGCTTTAGCAGATTAATCTAATTGTCCTTGACTTGATCAATAACTTGAAACTCAAGACATTTTTCCCCCACCGTCAAACAAATGTAATTTTATTGTATCTCTAATATATCATTATAGAGGAGAGAGACAACAACAACTAGTCCACAAACATCAATTCTGAAGGATTCATGTAGTCGACAAAAATATTATTGCCTCTCTGGAATGTGTTTGACCCCTTGGCTGATGTTGTCAAGACATGGTTTCACAACAAAAACATATACGTACGAGCATACTATAAAGGTGACATGCAGCCATAAACAAGAAAATAACAGCTCCGCCGCAGAAAGAAAACACAGAACTGGAGACACTCGCGATACTTATGTCAGGAATCAAATCATTTTAATAAAACAAAAAACAAAAAAAGCAGTAAAACTATTGCCCATTTCCTTTATGCCAAGATAAGATTCATTTTTTGCTCAGCAATCCCGTGTAAACTATTTACCAAAAGGTAGCACTGGCATCAGCACGTTACATGTTATGTGAAAACACACAGCAAGACTTCAGCCTTACAATTGAGGACCATATCCATGAAGTACAGGCAGAACGTACTGACCCCTCAAACCTGCCCCTTCCGTGGCAGATGAGAGTCTAGCTGTTTCATATAATCGTCACCTGCCTGAAAAGATTAAAAACACATTTCCCCTAGCACGAGTTGTAAATTCTTTTTCTCAGTGCATTCTTCATCTGTGATTATTTTGTTTGCTGGGGGTCTGTTGTGACCGCAAAAAGCTTTTCATGCTCAGCTCCTTACAGTGTTTTTTTCTACAGATGGATCCCTTAGTGTTTGTAAATGAGTCATTTCTTTACCGAGTGGAGAAAATAATGGTTTACATACCAGTCCAAAACAAAGCCAAAATGCAAATTGCTCAGTGGGTCTGTTAAACACTATGGTGTATCTTCATTAAACCTTCAAAGCTGGAATCTTTGTTATTTGGCTCCTCACCAAAGTTTGTCACAGACCAGGTCGTTAGCAGACAAACCTCAGGCGCCCCCCATGTCCTACTCCTGATCTACGTAATTATGCACATAATGTCATGTACTTTATGGTTTTTGATCATATAGTTTCAAAACAATGCAGGGGATATGCTTTAATGTGGTTAGGAGATTGGTAATATGTTATATGAGTGTTGCGTTTCTTATTTTTTCCAGTACATCTATCTAGCACTGAATCTGCTCTCTTTTGAACTGTTTGGGATTGGTACAACAATGAAAAATGACACAAAAGAGAAGTGACGATATCCTCATCAGAACGGAACACCAAACAACAGAAACACCCACACCCACACACACACACACACACACACACACACACACACACACTTTCAAGCATGCACAAACACATACGCACGTACACAGGTCCTCAGAAACATCTGCAAACACTAAGCAAAAAGATTTGTCCCAAGGCAAAGCACTGTTTCTATATTTAAACGGCGCTGCTATGACCGGATGTTTGAGGGATGACACTGACAATGCTGCCACGGCTTATCCTTCAGAGGATGTGAGAGGAGACAGGGAAACATAGCGGTGTGTCACACTACATTTTTCCCTAATTCAAAATACCCCATACCAGGATGACTACCAAAGAGGCCAACGAAGCCCCCCCCCCCCGTGCTTCGTTTTTAATGACCAGACATCAAGCCAAGATGTCCGTATCTAAAATGAGCAGCCTCGTCTAACCTTTCGGACGCCAGACATCAGGAACTTTGAGGACGCTCTGTTGCTTTACTTCATTCATCAATTCTCTATCAATTATCAATATGGACTTGAACCAGCTTATGCAATAGGTTTGGCTGTCTGCTAATGGCTATTTGGCACCTGCTGGTCTCCTCTGGTCTACCTCACAAGGCTTCTGAATGAAGTGGTACTTTAAAACAGTGTTTGTTATAATTCAGGACATCTTTCACCCTCACAGACCTCTGACAACAGAGGTCTGGGATGTAACAGGCCAAAGCATCTCAACTGTCCAACAAATTCGTCATGACACTTTTATTAAGTCAACAATGTGCATGGTTTACATAGAATCTGGCACGCTGACCGCTTGGCTTTTTGAAATGTGAAATTTGTGCGGGGAATGTTAGCCTGAAAAAAAAGTATAATTCAGGCGACTGCTTAAAGGAAAACTCATGACAAACGAACAAAATAAATATTTGTGGAATTCTGTCATTATAACAGAGCCCCCTGTCACGGACCCACTTGGGGGTAATGCTTTAGTGAAGAGTGACAGGGCAACAGTAAATGAGACTCACCATCCTTAAAGACCAACAGACAGCAGTGGGACAAAGATAGTGAATTTCACGTAGACACGAAAAAGAGGAGAGGGATTTCCCAATTAGAGAGGGTAGATGGACATGAAACAAACTTTTGAATAAACATTTGACCCCGCATTCTGTTGAAACAGGAAATGCCATTATCTGCTCCACATGTTCTAACGGACAAACATGTGTCATTGAAATATGGGAAGACTGGGGGGTCCAATCTGTCTTTTTTTTTTTCTCTCTCTCTCTCTCTCAGATATGATTTGTTACGCAGTAGAGAGAATTCCTAACTGTCAGTAAGGAACCAATTCCAACCAATTCCTAACCAACCAGTTGAGGTCAGTAGGTTGGTAGACGCTAAGAATAGGCCAATCATTAATCAAAATACTACTGTACAACCAGTACATCAGACACATTAACTTCAAACACCTCCAGAGACATTGTCAGATCTTCCGTTATGCCAATTTTCTTTTACAATTTATTATATGCCATCGTAAATTACAACTAAGAGGAAAGAAAATACTAAAATGGGGCTCAGAATCACGACAGGAGACCAGTTGTACACACAGTGTGAATTTACTGCCAGAAATCAGATGACCTTTAATCTTTAATCATGACCTTTAGTCATTAAAATCATCCAATATATTGGAGCCACTTGTTTTTTTCTTTATCAATAACATTTTATCAATCTTATAATCTATAAATCCTAAAAGATAAACTTGTACTGCTGAGTGTATGAGTGGATATTCCCATACACATCTTGAATATGTCTTGTCAGTCACATAAGGTTTTGATTCCAATAATTAAGGCAAAAAAATAAATAAAAGCACAAGTGCATATTCCTTGACAGTGAGTTATATATAATTTTACCTATCCACAGCACCTTCCTGCAGTTAACTTCATACGAAGAGAGCATAGCAAGATGTGCTTGGGTCTGAGTTTCTAAAAACTTCTTTTGAAGTTGCAAGTTGGTCAGCATCCTACTTAGCACCATGACATGGCACTAAATAAGTTGTTGTGGTGGTTTTTTTGTTTGTTTTGTTTTTTTTCATCCATGCCAGCTTTGAATGTGATTAAAGTCACAGGCGGATGTAAGCCAGTACTTACCATCTCCACCCCCTGAGGAAAGGCAGTACCCTCCCAATCCTTCTTGGGGAAGCGTTGAATAATCTTTCCGCATCCCTCTCCTGAACCTAGACAGAAAATATAGATAAATATTAGTTTTGAAGTGCAGGGCTTCGAATGTACATCTTTAGTGGCAATGAACTGTGAACAATACAATGGTCATGTTAAACTGACGGGCCGGACGGCACTGCAGATTGAGTATTTAAATGTAACCAGGATGACTCAAGATCTCCCATGAACTGGACCCACAGACCATGAGGTACATGTTTGTCTACAGAATCGAACCAAGTGCAACACGTAGTTTTTTGTGTGAAAAAGCTGCACAAGGCCAAGGACTTATCAGGGTCCCCTTGTGTCTTAATAAGTTGTGTCAGTATAATGGTATTAATATGAATATGTATTTCACACTGCACCATGATTTGACTTTTTCTATACTGTAGGCACGGGCATAATTCAATTCCTCTACCTTGACTGATGCCAAGACTTTAAGAACATAAACCTCAAAGTGTTAAAAAACAGTTCAGTTTTGTGCATACTTTATCTTGTTTGTAATATAAACAACTCCACCCACCCATATACAATCTTTCTGTAAGGATGAAAAGAACGTTGTGCATCACTTAAAATGAAAATATATGACAAAAACATGATTTATCATACAGGTTATTTGCACTTATTGGCAAACGGTGTGATGAGTTATGTCACTTGTGACACAGAAGTATCACTCACCTAGGCAACTCAGCTCTGAGTACAGACACTTAAAACAACAAGAGCAACTGCTCAAGACTAGCAATAAATGAAACCATTTATCGCGAAAGCTCGGAGACATTGCACCTACCTAAAATAGTGGCATTGCAGTATTTTAGGAGGAGGAGTGCCTTCTATTTGACGTTTTAAAATATCATGTATCAAAAAGGATTGTCCTGCAATTAATTAATGCCTGAATTACGAATAACCCTAACCCTAACCCGAATTATACTACAAAATATTATCATATTGCACCAAACAAGCCTTTCCATTTTTCTAAGTAAAGTTGTCAAACAAGCACGGTTATAAAGATTACAAAGCAATACAAACAGTTCTCGCTGACTGAATGCTGAGGGGGGTGGTGCAACGTAAGAACAAACAGCAGGTTCTAGGGAAAAGACAAACACTATTTAGACACATTAATGGATCAGGGGGTCGAGGCCGTCCAGTGAGTTAAAGCTGTTGTGCAGTTTGGTCTAAAGCAAATATGCAGTCTATACAGAGGGGTTTAACAAGAGACACCAAAAATGTAATTTTACACTGTAAAAAACACTTTACTGTCTTGTGAAAAAAAAAGACAAAACACAAGAGAAAAATTAACAGAAATAGTTAAAGAGAGGATGTTACACGCATCAGCAGATCTATCCAATAACTAAACTACAAAGTAGAATCAAATCAAGATGTTTGACAGGAAATGCTCAAAGATCCTTTTATGATATAACACTGGACCTGGACCGCAGATTACAGGAGTGAGGAGGCATTCATTTGTTGGAGAGTAAACATTGTGGTAGTCTAGGTTATGCCCAGAAGTTTATATTACAATAATATAAACTTAGTATATTGTAAGTAAGTATAGATTCAAGATTTTTATTTGTCACATACATATACATACTTTCATACATATATGCAGTGAAATGTAATATTGTGAAATGTAATATAAATGTATATTGGCGCTGTATGTGCACAGGGACACGTTTGTGAAGGTGTTTGGCTAAACTGGGCTTCTGTGTGTAGCCCACTTATTATCATCACAAGGGATTTTAGATCAGATCCCATGTATGCAATTTCACTTAAAGAAATGCAAGAAAAAACCCTTTGAAACTGCCTAATTCTCTGTGATGGTTTAAATAGTTGAAATGATTATATATGGCCAATAAAAAGCATCCCAATTCAAATAGTGTCTCGATACACACATTCCTATCGACCTATCGCTTCTATCACTGTATTGTATTGACTACCAATAGGTCCATGCCAGGTCATTTAAGGCACGCACACAACTTCACGTAACGTGGTAAGTTAAATTGATGTAATAAATCATGCCAGAGTTTTATAACGAGACACAAATGAATAAAAAGAAAATATTTGACAGTTATTACGAACGTACACAATAACCACAAACCACAAAAACACTCTGGAAAGATAATAAAAGTAAACTGAATCTAATTAAGAGACGAGTACTCATTTTGTCAACATGCCAAAATCAGCATTTTAAGGATGGTTGCTCAACGTGCAGTTTGTCACACTGGATTGCTGGACACTATGACTTCATCTCAGAGTTATTTTAAGCTCTTCAACTCGCATTCAATTACAACTGTTTCTATTCTCCAGGGAAAGGGGAAATTTGGAATGAGAGGAGAAATTAAGGCTATGGAGCCAATTTTTAATGTTTTATTTGACCAATAAGGGGAAACAGAGGAATGCTATAATGGATTTTTGCTGTTCTTGAGGAAAAACATTAGTTCAGGCCTTAAATTGTGCCTAAATTCCCAACAGTCTCAATCCATTAGATTGAGTCTAAATGTCCAGGTATTGATTTGAAGGAAATTGAACTTCCTTACCCGATCATCTCTCATTACATTTTTATGTATCCGGAAAAGGAAAGCTCTGGAGAGCCTATTCTGAAATGCACGAAAAAATATTTCCAAAACATCGTGGTTCATTTCCAGTTTTCATAGACTAATAGATCAGAATCAGCTTATGTTTGTCATTGGCTTGTGTTGGGATCACTTCAAGTTTTCATCAGGAGTGAAATACATGAAACTCTTAGTATCTAGAACAATATATGTGAACCAAACCCTGCAGTTATTCCGTCCCAACACAAATAAGTCTTATGTTTCTGCACCTGCAACCTTTAACCTATTAACGAATACATTAATAAACATATATCATCTTGACCTCCATCAATGATAAAGACTAGGGGTGGGCCGATTGCGCGGATGAAACGACTATCCGCTACGGATAATAATTTTGTCAATGCGCACACGCATAGTAAGTAATGTAATGTGGCAAATATGGTCTCCCTGTTACAGAAGTGCAGGATTTATTATCTACAAGTAAAGTATTTACAGAAAAACATCAAGTTTTTCCTAAGTTAAGTCCCATAGTAACGGAAAGCAACGGGGAGACGTGTCCCCACTTTTTTTTTTTTTTTAAGCACCTGCCCCTCAAAGTCTCTGTTCAGGAATGTAGAGGGGAAGTGAGACCCGATCACCAGTGGTTACTCGACAGCTCTGAGCGGAGTCTCTCTCTCTCTCTCTCTCTCTCTCTCTCTCTCTCTCTCTCTCTCTCTCTCTCTCTCTCTCTCTCTCTCTCTCTCTCTCTCTCTCTCTCTCTCTCTCTCTCTCTCTCTCTCTCTCTCTCTCTCTCTCTCTCTCTCTCTCTCCCTCTCTCCCTCTCTCCCTCTCTCTCCCTCTCTCTCCCTCCTAGTTTCAGAACATGATAAACAGTACTTACACCGTTTCAATTCTCAGATTTTTCCTGGCGGATAGAAAACATTTGAAAAAACGTCGGTCATGAATGTCAATCGTGATCGATGGAGTCGATCACTGCTAGACGATTTTAATCGTAAATCTGCTCAAGCCTAGCGTGTACAACGCGAGGCTCAGCGCCTCTCCAGATTCTGAAAAATTTGGAGTTATCTGCCTATTCTATTTGTTCTATTCCGTCTGTTCACTCAGAACAGTCTTGCATACACATCGTACAGCCGACAGGAACTTTTGGACATTGGATCTTGCAATATTGACAACTTTTTTGGCGATCTCAAAGTCATTCCCGAGATTGCCAAGACGCTTGAGGCCACCAACCCGGCTACGCCAACCGCAAGTGCTCGCAGGTGCCATCGAGACCGTAAACAAGGGCGGGGGTAGAGAGGAGAGCTAAGGGCTAGGCTAAAGCTAACTCCTCACCAGCTTTCTACCCAACAATATAGATGAGCTGCCGCTGCAGATCACCACTCACAAAGAGATTATGGACTGTGACATCATGATTTTCACAGAAACATGGCTCAACAGTGGCGTTCTCGATAGTGCCATTAAGCTAAAGGGGTGCTACGTCTGGGCAGATAGAACAACTGATGACTCTGGTAGGACCAGAGTTGGGGGACTGTGCATTTATGTGAAAAAAGCTTGGTGCACGGACACTACTACCATCGACAATCACTGCTCTGCTAACCTATAGAGAATCTTATGGTTAAGTGCTGCTTAAGATGGAGGGATATAAGAAGCAGCACTGACACTACGAGCTAATTGTTAGCAATAGCTAGCAAGCGCTAGCCTGCTAGTGTACAATTGCAAATAGCTTAACGTTACACATATACACAAGTCTTCCCATTATTATTCAGACTATCCCGTTTTTTTCTTTTTTGTTTTTTTTTTCACAATAAAAGCGAGTGGCTCAGATTCAGATTCCAACCATCCGATCACGACTATTGAGGTACATTTTATGGATACTAATCCGATTACGACTATCATATGATCGGCCCATCTCTAATAGAGACCATGAATCTCTCTCTCTACGTCGTTCTCAGACGAAGCTTCCATCGGCGTCTCCAGTCATCCCTGTTCTCCATACATCTGGCCAGCTCCTTTGTGCTTTGCGCACCAGCATCTTTCCTTAGCACGTCCACATAGGTAGATGCTTGACGTCCTCTTGATCGATGCCCGTGTGTTGGTTCCCACAGTACAAGCTTTTTGGCCGGGAGTTCTCGGTGGCGGTGGCAATGGCCTGCTAATCTCATGCTCCTTACTGCTATCTTCTCTGATACACTGGGTAGTGCCCCATACAGACGTTGGTTGGTAATGTGTTCGTCCTGGTTGATGTTCAGTACCACACGTAACATTCTGGTGTGGCACCCATCCAGGGACTTTGTCAGTGTCCAGCACTCGCAGCCGTATAGGAAAACGGACTCCAGGGTCGCAGAGAAGAAACTGATCTTGATGTGTCGGGGGAGGTTGGATTTCCACACACTGGTCATGGATGGGGCCTGTTTGTAATTATGTAAACTATGCGTAGTGCTAGTTTTAGCAAAACTGGATCGGGTTGCCAGTTACATTATTTAACTGTACTCTTGTACAGATAATGCATTAGACAGTCCGAGGACTTGTACAGTCCCCTCTGATACACATGTTTTCCATTTCTGAATTTCACCAATGAATAATAAATCACCAAATAAATGACAATACATGAGCACATTCTTGCCATTCCACTATGCACTGTATTAAAGCAAGCCCTTCTGTCAGATACTGCCCCCTGATAACAATGAAGAACACCACTGGACGGGCTAATAGAACCCAGGCCTGAACATGACCATGGTAATTTCAACATCCGCTAGCAATAACCAAGGTGGAGGAATTCCCCCAAAATACTAAATCCTACTCTCTATTGCAATGGAAATCAAAAAACAAAAAACGTTTCTTGGAAGACTGTTTAAATTAAATGAGGACGTAAAGTTACATTAAAAACACTTAGCACAAATAGGCTATCATTCCAAATAGTAAAATTAGGGTACCTAGTTTATCATCACCATGTGATATAATGGAAGGGTAGAATAGAAAAACTTGTAAAAGCACAAAGCAGATGTCTTGTGAAGTTGTGAAACCAGACTATAAACAAAGCCATTAAGCTGTAGAACTGTACAACTATGTTTCCCCTTGTACTTTTCCTGGTACTTTAACAAGTGACTTTATCAACAACATGTTTTGAGATCAGTTTTGACACGGCTGAATTTTTGTTAAAGGTTTGCCTTACCTTCTAAGATTGGCTAGTTTATTTCGGTAGGCAGATATATAGCATTTAAGGGACTTGTACATACCGTTCAAAATTGAAGACCTTTTAAAGGCACGGTTTAACAAAGATTGCGTATTTAATGCCAACGATTCAGTCCTGTGTTTCACAATGGAAAATGAAACTGCCATTTAAAGTCATACACCGGGGAAAGACACTATTTGTGACTCAGTCGCCGAGCCCTGAAGCCCCGCCCCCCGCTGGCTAACCGTTCCCTGTTTATTGAAGGTTTATTAATAATACACTTAATGTAGGGCTAAATAAATCATTGTATCCAACAGACTACTCATAAAAGTGCCTGGTAACTTTTGATACCAAATTATGAATACTACCCCATATCATGAACACAAGCTACAACTAATGACGACTATGTGAACCATAGCCATATCAGATACTGATGGTTTGTGTCAGGATGGAGATCTGTGCACTTGTGCCATGACAACTAAGCATGTTCACATTACATGTGTTTTACCTTTTTTACCTTTTTTGTCCAGTTTGGCTACTACGATGACAGAGATTTGACCTCTACCAAACATGATTATTAGACGGTATTAACACCTGAGTAACTACAGTATAGCCAACTAACGTGCTAATGTTATTTTCTATCTCAATGGTCTCTACCAATTGGCGGTGTAGTGGAACTTGATGATCCGTGATCCGTACGATCCGTCCGTACCGTCGCCCACCCCACGGTTCGGCACGCATGTGAACAATCATAGTGGAACACAGTTTTATTGTCGCTGTTACATTTAAAGAAATAATTCCCTAAATCTTGATGGAGACTTGGAGTGAAAAGGAGATAGACAAGACAGATGCGTGCTGTTTTTTACGTCATGTTTTCGTCTATGTTGCTGCTATTGTGTTGACTGAGCTGCTGTATGTAGCCGCTATGCGTCTGATTGTCCACCATATTGGAGCGGTCAAGAACCGCTAGTAAAATGCAATGTGTATTGTGAGATGCAGACTTTTCTATGAAATCGACTGTAACTTGCCTAATTCTGAACCGATTTTCATGAAATGTAATTTGTTATAAACGTGAGAAACATGATACTGGGTTATAATTGGAGTTAGATTCAGTTACTGTGGGTGGAACTAAACATATTTTTTCACTCACTACAATTTTTAATGGAAGAAGCTATCATGCGTACATCATATTGCACATTAATTTAACACTTGATTATTGAATATTTTAAGATTCAACAAAATGTAAACATTGGAAATTTTTCACTGATTTCACCTTAGTAAATCTGTTTCCAAATTTGGAAATTTGAGGCAAGAAACAAATTTGAGGCAAGAAATAAGTAATCCAGTTGCTGAATCTTCACTCATATCACAAGGCCTAATTTTAAAGTTTGTTCCGACCTTCACCGTGGTGTCCGGAGCAGTGCAGAGCTTGGAGCACTGTGGGATATGGTGGGGCTTGGGGCTTTTTTGTTTCATTCAATAATAGAAACATCGAAAAATAAAATATAGCTATCTACGATTTTGTTTGGAGAACCGCAGAGTTGATCAAGCACCGTAGCCTACAGTGCCAGTCAACTAGTGATCAAACAATTGATCAGTCAGCCGATTAATTGGGCCAAAATTTGCCCAATTTGAGATAATCGGCATCGGCTGATGCTTGCGCTCACAAGGCCGAGAAACAAAAAATGTCTACAGACTGGTCTCCAAAATATAAGATTTGAAACGGTTTCAATGCTCATTTTCCACACTTTGGATATATCGGTAGCAGCTGCGCTTCCTCGCTCTTTCTTCTCCCTACACCGAGTCACATACACCGCTGCAATGCCCACATAGCCCTGCCTCCTCTCACTCACTCGCTCTCTTCAATAGTCTCATGCGCTTCAGTTTGTTATGGTGTTAGCTCATTAAAGATGGCACGTGCAGAGCCTCCGCGACTGGTTTTGAATGAAAACAGCAGGAGTGCTGTTTCAAAATACTTTGCATTTGAGGCAAACCGTAAACCTAACTCAAGAGAATCCGAGTGGAGTTTTTTTATTCTCCTCCAGGCAGAGCTGCACCGTGTGTGCATTCCGTTTTTTCTGTATTTTTATTTTAGATCTATATATTTATGTGTGTTTCCTAACTTGTATTGAACATTTTTTATAGACAACATGGTTCTATTTAGTTTTGGTTCAATGAGGGAACAGAGCGGCATGGGGAACCCACAGCGGCGCGCAGATCACGAGGTCCCTGATGCGCACCATCGTGGGCGTTCCGATCGCGGAAATCCGCTACCTCGATGCCCATTCACGCTTAAAGAAAAATATACGTGGCACATAAAAAGGGCACCATGGACATCAAGGGGCAGGTAGTCGGGCGCCCTCAACCCCTCTCTGCACATGCCTGCCTGTGTGTCCCCACTGTCCCGCGCCGCCTCACACCGGCTCCCCGTTTCTTTCTGTTGCTATGGGACTCGATTTAGTAAAAACGGGATGTTTTTGTGGAAAAACTTCACTTATAAATATTATTATCCTGCACGTCTGTAACAATTATAAATGCCGTCTATGACGGCATTTATAATTATTTATTTTTCATTCATACTGTAAGTTTAGTTGTTTTGTTTTTTATTTAGTTGATACATTTATTTAAAATAAGTGCACTGCAGAGACAATGCGGATAATAACATTAGTGTTATCTACCTAGAATTATAGAACCCAGAATCGCGATTGTGGCGCCGCCCCTTGCGGCCGCCTGAGCAAGCGCCACGTGTCGATTACGCACATTTGAGTATTTTTCGAGCTTATAGAGCTTGTGCGTAATCATCGGGTGTCATGACATTTCACTGCATATATGTACGACCGTATGTGTATGTATGTGACAAATAATCTCTTGAACTTGAAATAAATGTAAATTTAATGTTCAGCAATTTTGTGTCTCATTTGTTATTATTATTAAATTGTTGTATTTTATCAGATGCAAAAAAAACAACAAGATGATATTGGCATTATATATATCGGCCATTGGCCACCCCGCTCTCCAAATATCGGCATCGGCCATTGAAAGACCCATATCGGTTGACCGCTACAGTCAACCTACCTGCACGAGCACTGAAAACGTGAGTTTTGCACAATAGGTCTCTTTAAATGAGCCCAAAACGCAATAATGTAAGAGCACCTTTCCCTCAACAGCCCTCACCGAACTTAAGGTGTTATTCAGGCCTGCAACAAGGTACACACACATATGCAAACAAATGTATTAGGACAAAGACAAATGTGTACCGGGACAACAACGAAGTCACACCTGTGCTCACACAGAGCAATGACTGAAAAAGGAGCAAGAAAAGAGAAAAGAATCTGAACAGAGCACATCGTTTATTTCTGTTTCATTGCACTGTCTCAGAAGTAAGCAATGAAAGGTTGTTAGTCTTCCCTGATTAGAGCAGATGTTTCTACTCTTGCAAAAGGCTCCATTCGTTTTCTGACTGCTCGTATAGCAGAGTGGTTCTATAAATCAGCCCAGGGCTTATTTTACCATCTAGAGTATGGACACGGCCCCCAGTGGACTGTGAGCCGCCAGTTTACGTCACATCCATGTCAACCCCTAAGCTGCATTACTGTAGCCCAGTTGTGCAGCAAAAAAAGATAGACGGGTTCAAAACTAGTTTGCAAGTAAGGTAGTCAAAAGTATCGATAATTCAATACTATTTCCATACCTCACTTCTTAAATTCTTTGTTTCCGCCAGGAAAAATCAGAGCATTGAACCAGTGTAAGTGCAGTTTACTGTGTTCTGAAACTGGAGCGGAGAGGGAGAGAGTGGAAGAGGGAGAGGGAGAGAGGGGAAGAGGGAGAGGGGGAGAGAGGGAGAGAGGGGAAGAGGGAGAGGGGCAGAGGGAGAGAGGGAAAGAGGGAGAGGTGAAGAGAGGGAGAGAGGGGAAGAGGGAGAGAGGGGAAGAGAAGGAGAGAGGGGAAGAGGGAGAGGGGAGAGAGGGGAAGAGGGCGAGGGGAGAGAGGGAAAGGGGAAGAGAGGGGGCTCACGTCCTCTCCGCTCAGAGCTGTCGAGTAACCACTTGTGATCGGATCTCACTTTCACGCTCAACATGCAAATCTTGTGATTATGATATAGAAATATATAATATCATCGAGAGAAAGAGCGGTTTGTTTTTTTTATTCCTCCTCTAGACAGCGGTGCACCCTGCGCTCGCAGTGTTTTTGTTTTAGATCTATTCATTTTTGTTTGTTTCCTACTTGTATGAAACGAATAGAACTGAGTTAAGGGACTGTCCAGTTCCATCCCGTTCCAAACAGAGAAAAACTGCACACCTCCCTCTTGCTTTCCGTTGCTGTGCGCCTTAATTTAGTAAAAACGGGATCTTTTTGTGTAAATACTTTACGTGTTAATAATAAATCCTGCACTTCTTTAATGGGAAGACCAGATTTGCTGCATTAAAATACATTCACCCTCCGATAATATCATCAATCAAAGATTTTAAAGATTTGAATTTTGCACGATCGCCCAAGCCTGCATTCGATAGCATCAAAAGATCTACAATGACATTTCCAACCCAAGTTTCAAAACCCATTTTCCACACCATCGATATTGCGGCACCAGCTGCTCTGCAACTTGTGGCAGATCTTCAGCTCAGTGTCCATCGCTAGCTCTGTTAGCCGTTCTAGCCGTCCAGCCCACAGGGAAAGTATGGGAAACCCGTGCCAAAGCTAATGCTAGCTCGTTAGCCCTCTAGTTTAACTGAAACATTCACGTGGAATCATTTTTTTATTGAAATATTTAAATACATTTAATTTTTTAAATTTAATTATAATAATGAAAAATATATAATTTATTTTAACATTATTATTTTTTTTCTTTTTTAAAATCGAATAATTTCATATGACCACAGGGGAATACCAAAAGAAGCAAAAACCTATGAGGAAATATCGGATACTATCAGACAATAATATATAATATTTTTATGAAAGTAGAGATGTGACTGTGTGACATCTCAAGAGGCTTTTGAAGAGGGCACTACCTGAAGTAGAACATTGTTTTCATTAATGTAAAAACTTCTTATTATTGTTAATGTCTACTACAGTCATCTACTGTTCTCTGCAACTAGACCAAAAAGGAAAGTCGGACCTGTTGTCATGTTATAGCCATGTTATATGTGTCTTTTAATAAAAATAAAAACTTTTATGCCCTCAATGTTGTTTGAATTGTTCCCAGTGGTATCGGAAATGGTATCGAATATTGATATTTTTCAGGATATTTTATCGAAGTTAGAAATTCCAGTATCATCACACTATTTTGCAAGTGTTGCCAAAGCAACTGGAAAAAACACAAAATTTGGGTATTTGTAAGCCTGTTGCGATAATTAATATTAACAACTTATAGTACAATATCTGGATATGACCTTGATTATTATTCTGACCTCGAAAATTGCCCGTTGTATTTACATGCGTGTTTGTTTACATAGGAATGTTGCCAACATGATACCAGAATAAACAGCAAGGTATTCCCTAACATTATAACATTTGGGGGGCCGCGCCTATGTGTTTTTCCACAGTGCTGGGGAGCGACGCCACCACTCCAATTATCAATGTGACAAAACCTGAACAGTACCTCTGCGACTGAAAAACCTTCGAAATCTGGATCTCCTCCTTATCTTTTGGGGTTTTCACAGTGACCATTATCATAGTACCTGGCTGACTTTTATCTACACTAGAGTCCACGGTGCACTCTCTGCCACCATGCTGCATTCAAGTCACATGGGAATTTACGACCAAAACGACATGCTGCTTTCTGCTGCTCGTGACATAAATCTGTTTTTATATCCGTAACTACTCAACTTATATTTGAACTTATAAAAAAAATATTTGGAAATAGCTTTGAACAAAAGCGCCAGCCAAATGATGAAATGTGGCCTTCCATAACGTGTTTTTTGAAAGTGAACTCTGTGTCACAAATCACAAATACATTTAATGCAATAAATACAAAATACAAATGGGAAAAGATCAATAAATACTACAATCTACAAATCTGTATTAAGGCTTAAAAAAAATCAGAGACACAAAACGTTTTTCTAAATCCACAAATAAATGTTGAGACACGTTTCGCTGTCATTTCTCGTCGCGCTGCCACAAGGGCTCGTTATACGGTAATTGCCGGTTTTTGACCGGGATCAATCAGTTTGGACGATCTGAAGCTGTTCCGAAAGCTTCACCTCTGACCAATCATGATCACGAAATAGAACTAACCCCCGCCCCCTCCCCCGTGGACAAGTTGCACTTGTAAACCACAGTAGACACAGACGGAGCGGAGAGAGAGCCGCGGCGTCGAGAACTCTGCGGAGAAGCAGAAAGATGATGCGTCATTGGGCACATACATCCATAGTTTTTTGGGTTTTTTTGGGGGAAATTTAAGTTCCGACTCAAAGCAGACGTTAATTATCCATTGTGTAAAATATGTCGACGGGACATCCCGGAGAAGACAGACAACACCACAAACTTTATTATTTATTAAGACCTACTTGCCATATTTATTTTGTTTTTGATTTGATCAAAATTTTATGTTAGTGAAATGTTAATTAAAGTGGCTGCACTTGTTACTTATTGTATTTGATTTTAAGTAGTAATATTCGTAATTTTTATTTATTTATTTTTTTAAATGGCGTTTACTGTCGGCACTTATTTTATTTTGAATATTCAATATAAATATGATAAATGTGCCTTGATGATGTCATTCTCTACATAGCCTGCTTAACAATTGTTTTCAAGCTCAATAAACACAGATAATATTTGACCGGAATCTCTCCCGTTTGTCCGGAAAATTTAAATCCTCCAGGACACGTTGACCGGCACCACACTTTTTTTTCCCCTCACAAAAACTCTGGCTGGCTGGCTGGCTGGCTGACACACACACACACACACACACACACACACACACACACACACACACACACACACACACACACACACACACACACACACACACACACACACACACACACACACACACACACACACACACACACACACACACACACACAATATTATCATTATCTCAGTGGCAAAAAAAAAAAAAAAAAGGTCTTAAAATGACAATATCGTTAATCTCAATTATTTGTGGGACAATATATTGTCCAACAAAAGTAGTTATCATGACAGGCCTAGGTATTTGCAAACATTTTTTTGAAATCAATCTACAACCCACACATCATCTTGATATCCAGTTAATATCAGAGTTATATAAAGTATACCAGGTCTCCAAAAACCTTTCAAAAAATGTTTTAAGAGATTGTCCGAGAACTAGACTCGACTGAAGTTCTGAGGTGATAGCACGCAAAGCAGTATTTGTATGTTGTTTGCATGACAAAAGGGTATCAGAGATTAACAAATTGGTGATGTCATGAAGATCCAATTCCAGGAAGCGTTCCAGCTTCCAAAAGCAGATGCAGAGAGACAATAATATTTGGAAAGAGAGGAAGACACTTCTGAAAAGGTCACATTCACGTAAAAAAAATAAAAATCTAGAATAGACGTCAGATGAACTTTGTTTCACAGGGAGGAATCTCTGATTTAAGTGAAGGCTTTGTTATTTATTTATTTTTAAGATGTTTTTGGGCAGTTTTTTGTTATTGCAGAGAGCAGTGGAGAGAGACAGGAAATGGGGGGTAGAGAGGGGGAGAGACACGCAGCAAATGACTGGAGGCTGGAACCCAGGTCGCTGCAGGCATTTTGCCTACTGTATGGTAAGCGGGCTTATTCGGTTAAGCCACCAGGATGCTCTATGGTGTGTCATTTTAATCCAATTACATTTTCTGTAGTGTACACAACCCTGGGAAGTAAAAAAAATGAGAGCAAATTATCTTTTCGTGTCAGAAACCAGGATATGGATAAATTAAAGACACATACATCTAAGATTATATGGGTTGGACAGGACAGGGAGATGGTGGGATCCTACAGTATGACTTTATTAACGACTCATAAACATATGATAAAAAAACCTAAATGCTCTGCATTTTACTAGGGACAACCTGAAAGGCCCCTTTTTGATTGTTTCCTGCAGGTCAAGATGTTGAATAGATAAATACTTACCTATTCCAGATCTAAGGCTTATACTTCTATTAAAGTATAATCTACTCTCTCGGGGCAATCTGTGTTCTCAAAATCTAACAAGGATCAGTAGGATACTACCATATGAACTAAAAGAGATGTTCTGCCCCACTTGATATCCCTGTGTCATGAAAACACAAGACACTAGACTATATATACAGTATATAATGAATGTAATACAGAAAACCGATACCCCTTTCCCACTGCACCAAAAACCCGGTAACAACTGCTAACATCCGGCATTTGTCCTCAGTGGGAAAGGAAAAACCCGGGTCTCAGTCTCAGGTCAAATGACCCAGCAATAGACCGGAGTATCCATGTGCAGGTGCGCACCAGCAGCATGGAGTGTCCATGGTGCCAGTGCTCCATGCTGCTTCTACTGTAGTGTTGGGTCGTTCATTAACGATACAATTCCTTTCAACGGCTCAAAATACTTTTTTTCAAGTTTTACAGTTTTATGTTGTTGTTTCTTTAAGTTGCTGTCTCCTCTACTGTTTTGTTCCCAATCACACTGGAACCATGACACGCCCCTTTCCGAAGTGTTCATGACGTCGAACGTGACTCACCAGAAAAAAAACAGCATCTCTTCTGGCAATGGGAATCAATCGCCTATTTTAAGTGGGTTTACACGCAGATGCGGGACAGTGGGGACGCAAGTCTCCCCGTTGCTTTCCGTTAATATGGGACTTAATTTAGTAAAAAAAAATGAATGATTTTGTGTAAATACTTTAATTGAACATAATATATCCTGCACTTCTAGAACGGGGAGACTGCATTTGCCACACTAAATTATCCGCGCGCGCACATGCGCCCGCTACACCCCCCCCCCCACCCTCCAATTAAATCGTAAACTCTGTACCCAAGTCAACGTGGTGTTCAGGCTGCAGGGCCCAGCCTACAGGGGGACATGACAATGGAACACAATGATTATTATCTTCTATGCTATGTTGAAGGACTTCTGGAGATACTGGCAAGCCTTAACAGACGGCGGGTTCTGACAGAAGCGGGTCTACGACTCCCGCTGCCGGGGAACGTACTTTGCGCCTAGGACCCAAGTGTGGGTCTACTGTCCGGAGAGAAAGATGGGCCTCTACCCCAAGCTGTAGAGCCAGTGGCTGGCCCTTGCACTGTGCTGGAACAGCTGTTGGACCAGGTGTACAGGGTGCGGCTGGTCAAGCGGAAAGGGGTGGTGGCCCTACCGGCTCCTGAATCAACCTAGGAGGTATCGGGCGCGGGCAAGTAACGTAAAGCACCGTGTTGTAAAATATTGGCGTAAAGCTGTTCTGCTCGCTTATTCAGCCTCTCCTGTCGCTTTACCATGTGTTTTTATTTTTTTTATATAATATTTATAATAAAATATATAATATAATATATATATATATAATATAACTATTTATTAATTGAATATACAGAAATCTAAGGGGGAAAAGTTAATACCGTGAAATACTGTATGCTGCGGTATTTTGGTAGAAACCATACTGTAAAATTTCATACTGTTACATCCTTATTGCTCCTATATCCTTCATGATCCTATATGAAGAAATAACAAAGATTACATAGGAGTAAGAGTAGACTGGTCATAGAAAGGTATTCCCTTTCTTGATTTGTTCCTTCCTTGTTTTGTTTTTCCTCATTTGCTTCTTAAAATATTTGAAGTAAATTATTTTTTGGACTTTCACTTTCTCTTATGTGCAACTTTGGAGGAATAGACACTCATTGTCTCTAGCATTTCCACATTAAGAAACGATGACCAATGGAGTTTCCCTACCGGTGGCAGTTCCAGTGATCATACTCAAAGCCCTGCTGACCAGAGAGGAACTGCCTCCATTGTCATCAGGGCAACTCTCACCACAAGCTCTGAATCCAAACAGGAAACTACTGAACCCAGGTCAACCAATCAACGGAGCCTGCAAATCCCTGAAGTTAAATGAAAGCAATTTGATATGATCATGCAGAACAATTATTGGACAATTACGGATCCCCCACCATCTTTAATAGTTGGCAAACACATTGGGGGTTTGGAAACATCCTCTTACTTTCTCCAAATGTAAACTCTTCGGGATGTAGAAAATAGGGCGCAAGATAATCAATCAGAACATCTTACTTTTTCTCCAGTAATGAGGGGTTCACGATCGGTGCTCAATACACCAGGGCATAAATTTTAGCTTTAGGAACGTGTAGTTTCTGTTGAGGCCCGGTCACAGTGGTGCTGATTCAATTCTGTGGTCATTTTTGAGGCATCCTATAAGTGTCTGTCTATCCCTGTCGGTGAGCTTGGACTGGCAACCACTAAGCTGACCACCTGCACTTTGTCAATGTTTGGCATATGCTGCTGTGATTTTAATAATTCTTCAGTTTTCGTAAAGGATACACCTGTACACCTAGTTAGTTGCTTCATATAGGATTGACAACTTGTATATCAAATTGCAAATTGTCCTCTTATATAGCTGACATATACTGCTAATTTTCAATCAACTGTGACTCACTATTGTAGCTGCATTTGTAATTGTGATTGAATCACTTCACTGTCAAACGTGTTTTAAATTGTCCACCCACTGTATATATAATTTGTATTGTACAATCACATAGAGAAGCAGCCTTATGAGGGAACAATAGTTCAAAACAAACTCAGGGCAAGCAAACATGACTGTAACAAGGAAAATAGCTAATCAACACTGCTGAAAGTAATGGAAACCAATTTAAAAACAATACGAGGAGCAGAAACAATGTACTTTTTTATCTATCTTGCTTTTTACTCTGACTAATGAAATAACTAGACTGTTCTATCTTTCAAGTAAAAACAGTTATTCAGAAATTAATTCTTGTATGTATGCCAAGCCAGCTTCCTAACAAATACACAAGTCAAGTCACAACAAAATACCTATTCCCCCTAAACAACTGTGGAAATAGTGTCAAAACTAGACACACAAAAATAATTTCTGAATCTGCAAAAGGCCTGTTAATATATATTACAGATACAGTGCAGTAATTCAGGCATTGAACATTACAAATAAGACAATGACAAACAGATTGCTCTGGGTCACAAAGCTTGCACACGTGTACCACTAAACCCCCAATATGAATTACAGACAGCTATGTGGAAAAATAATAAACACACATGTGGAAGGATTACATATACTTATAATTGGAGGTCTCTGTGATTTTTTAATCCGGGTTTGTGCTAGGTTACATAAACTGATCCCCGAGTCCAGAGCAGAAAACCCAGAACATAATGTCACAATAAGCATAAATTGAACTTCCTGCCCTTGACATACTTTCCAAAAGCACTTCGATACGCAGTGATGATAACCATCTCATGAATTCTTAAAGTAAGGCAGCGGAGGCAAACTTAACTATTTTACCTCACAAATTACATTTTTTGTGTCATAGTATGCAGGCTTAAACAGTAAGTAAGAGGGTATGCAACACCATACTAATGAGGGAAAACAATAATCCAACTACCAAGATAAATAGCCATGCAGCTATTCAATAAACCTACAGGCAATCTGTTTTAATTACAGCATACATAAATATAATTATATGGATTGTGGCCGCATCAGTCCCCAGAGGCAATTTTTACTCTATTAATACTACTACTGAAATATTACCAGTATGCCATTAATACATTTTAATATATGTGTTCTTAAGTGAACTTCACTAAGCTTAATAGATTAAACATTATTTCACATGATTCACTAATTATTCCATTTTAATCTTGTGTCTGATTATCAAAAAGTTACAGTTCATCAAAAAGGGATCCATTCAGAAATGCATTTCTGCTATTGTACAAAGTAAGGTGTGTTAGCTTAAACATGTAGCAAATCTCCAAACCACTTATAACCACTTAATCAGATATAATGATGTATAAAGCCATGCAGTAGTGCTGGAGATTGGTCCTGATTCAAATCTCTACATTTCAGTGTTTTATATAAACATAGCAGGGTAATTGCCGAACACAACGTCACAACTGAGCACAATTGCGGGGTATTGCAGTTGAAACCTGAAATTGGCTTATTATAGGAAGCAGCTGACTTAAGAGCAGCCTAATAAATACTATTAATCGAATCATCAGTTGACACCCGTCAGGCGACTGAGGTTCTTCACATCGAGCAGTCGTTTTTTGTCAGTCAGGACAGGATAAAACAGATACAAGTTTACAAAATGCACAGGGATAACATTTTGATGAGGAATTATAAATATATTTTTGTGTGTGTGAATTGTCCAGATGTGAACACGGCTCCACGTGCACCCCGATCGCTGTGCCCCGTTCCTCCAAAAAAAAAACAACAACAAAAAAAAAGTGTGTTTTTTGTTGTTATATTTGGAGGAACGGGGATGGGGCATCGAGGAACGAGGCACGAGTAGGAATGGGTATTGTCAAGATTTTAACGGTACTTCTATTCTTACTGATACCTCCATATCTCCATATCTCCGGTGATGGAGCGGACGAGAGAGAAACAGGAGGGATGTCTCTTCTGATAATAGCGAAAATGCTTCTTAGACGAATATCTTAATCTTATTGCACGTTAGAAACGGGTTACTAAATTTTGAGTTGGGTACAGCCCTAGCTGTCCCCATTTAAATGGAAGTTGAAACTTAGACTAGTCTAAATGTCCGAAAAAATATTGCATATATTATAAAAATATTGCATATATTGTAAAAATATTGCATATATTGTAAAAAATATTGTGTATATTATAAGAGCCATTTAAACCGTTAATCACATTCTTCAATAACTAAATCGTATTTTAAATGTCCCGACAGGCCAGCTGGTGGTGCGCCCGAGCCCCGGAGGGCTGGGGATGGGGAGGTCGCAGTGATTAAATCTTTCATTAATGTCCTTTGATGATCGATGGAGGCAATCGCAGATTGACGATTGAATCTATCTATCAATCTATTGATCACTGGCCAACAGTCGCTAAAGCCTTTAACCAATCTGATTAAACATTCAACGTGATTTGTCAGTGATCCATCCACAGTGATCTAGTCATGGTTAGTGGGTCAGAAGCCATCACAGTTCCAGGAACTGCCTAATAGCCTCTGCAAGGATCCCTTGCTTGACTTAATGAGAAACCATCTGTTTTCTAGGCCATCCTTTTCTACAATATCCAGGTTGGGTTCTAGAGCCTATCTGAAAATCTGACTGAACGACTGACAGCTTAGCTTTAGATGGACTACTGGAAACAATAGAAGTTATTCAAGTGTTTTTTTTAGTATTGTGATCATTTCCAAGTGGATTCTCCTTGTGAAGTTGTGAGAAAAAAAAATCCAATTACAATAATGCTCCCCCTTTTCTTATTCTTATTAGGGGCTAGTTCTGTCACAGCATACTTAAAACCCATGACCTAGCATGCATTGCACTCTCTCTCTTTAGCCCCTTTCCCACTTGCACTGAAAGCCATAAAATTTACCGGCAATGTTGCGTATTGGCATCATGTGGGAACAGGAGCCGGTATCGATGTGCCGTAAAAGTCGTTCCAGAAAATTCACCCGCTCTCGAAGTAGTATAATTTCCGGGAAATTGCCGGTTCGTCTGGGAATGGAAGTGTGTGGAAATGGAAGCAGTGACATTGCTGTAAAGGGGTGGCGCCGAATCCAAATAAAACACACATAGTGGGCTTTTACAAATATTTATTTTGTACAAATATTTAAAAATATATTGGTTGTCGGGGAGAAGAAAAAAAAACATTCGGAAAAATGGCGAGTCCGAACCGTGGTGCTCAGCTTGCAAAGACAAGAAACTGAAACATGTCCAGTCTCGACGAAGCTAGGTCTTTATATTCTTAAATTGTATTATTTTAGAATCACTTGAGCCACTCAGACCCTAGTCATGTCTTTTACAGTCAGGGGTGCGATGCAGGGACATCAGGCACAAGCGCTTAGCTTGCCCGCCGGCTGCACCGCAGTGCGGAGTCGGAGGAAGCGATCGGACAGGGAGAGGTGGAACAGGTGGAGAACGTTCCTTCTCCAGAGGCATGAGAGTGAAGGACAGGTTGAAAACGATCACACTGATTTAATAACATTGGGTTTAGGGTTATTGTGTCCAGGGACGAGGACTCTGTCCCCCGCGTCAGCGGAGGGAACCGAGTCCGTCCGGGAGGGGCGGGGAGATGGGGAGAAGGTCTATAAAGAAAACCAAATCTGTTGCCTAGTCTCGCATGATATTAGATACGCTCACACTTGTGTGAGCATTACGAAATGTATCCGTAAAAGTCATCCATGTGGAAACAGACTCAATACAAACTTTTCCGTAAAGGAGGCCAATGTGGAAATAACAACCTACTACTTTTGCCGGATATTATTTATCCAGCAATGTAACAGATTCCATGAGGGAAAGGGGCTCATGACTGTTGATCATTCATCATTGTACAGATGTAAAAAAATCACAACTCATGACCCTCGTGTCTTTCTGTGTGTGGGACGAAAAAATATTTCCAATAGCAGTTGAGATGCTGTAGGTTGATGAAAGAAACGATCTATTAGGCATAACACGCAGCCTGCGGGTACAGAGAGGAGTCAGCTAGATTGGTCAGACACGCATGCCTTGGATGGAAGATAATATAATTTAATACGCTAGAGACATTTTTGTTCCTCTGTTACTGTTAAATGAATGTCTTAGAACCTGTTTTGTTTTCTGCAAACCAGAAATAAAGAGTTCAATGAGTGGCTACAATATCTTGATCAGAGATTGGCGATATTTAAATTGTATGAACTTGAAATGCATGTTATTAGTATAAGTTATTTCTATATATTTTGTCTATTGCTTTTATAGAATGTCTAAATGGAACCAAAAGGAATAATATTCAGATTTCCACAAGTTTTCAACAACAACAACCCTGTTCTGTAATTTTGACGGGTACCCATGGGCATGTGTCACATGACTTGATGGACATGCAGCTCATGTGGATACCCCTTCTGCTCCTAGCCCGCAGGGCGCACTGTTTGAGACATCATTCAATCTAAAAGGCAAAAGTTAATGAAAGATGTACGCTCCAACAAGACCAGCTGAAAACTACTTGCTGATGTCAGGGAAGAGAGCATTCTTTTGCATGGTTAGAGAAAGCAAGGTCTCTTTAAAAGTTCTGTTTAAAGTAACCTGCAGAAAGTCTATATTATTAACAGTAATGACAATTCCCCAGAGATATCAGATGAGTATAGGCCATAGGTAAAAATCTATCTCTGTTTATTGGTCAGCAGTAGGCCTGTTTTATATGGCTTAGATATTATATGTTACAGGTTGTCAGCAAGTCATTAGACACAATGACCCTTGTTCTAGACTTCACGCTTCATCATCATACGGTGTCTGGTCACTATAAACATGGCAAACGGCCATGTCAAACTGTAATGCTGATAAAATAGCACCCAAACACCCCAAAAAAAACCTTTTGTATTTTTGTAATGTATTTTTTTGTCATTTTAAACATTAAATTACATGGTATTTTAATGAAACGCATTACTCTCCACCAGTAAATGACAAGGTATTATGGTACATTTAATGGGCCTATACTTTGTAATATGTATCTAGATCAATTCAAAGGTATTGTTTGCTCGTTTTTTTAACTTGGGTGTACTTAAGCACAGTGAAACTTCACATCAGCGCACGGAAGGTGTGTTGAACGTGAAGAACATTATTTGATTTGATTTCTGAGAAGACCGAATTCTTAGTTTACTGTCAAAATTTTGGGATAAAGTCTTAATTCTGTTCAATTACATTCATCTCTGCACTCATTTCTTTTTACATGGCAATATGTTTGGTTGCCATCCTCTTCCACAGCAGTGCAATACAAAATGCAACACATAAAAGTGAGCTCTATTATCTAATTGCACAATAGAAATATAAAGGCAAGATACAGGCAAACAAGAAAGTGTAGTCTGCCATGAAGCAAGGCTTTTCAAATCAAGGACCATTCCAAGGACTGCCTTGTTTTGCAGCAGTGTACGCCCATCATCTCCCGGCAAAAACAAAAATATTACACCGGAGAAGCGTCAACAACTCGTACAATAACCACAAGGCAGGGGGCCAGGTAGATACAACAATTCACAGTCCTTTATATGAAGGCATGAAACACATAGAAAAACAAAAAACACACTCCATAAAATCACAAGGGGTTGATTTTAAATGGGCACACTTTAAACGTAGCCGGACTGAAGCCCGCACTCTCTCTCTCGGTTGGGACTCTTGAGCAAACACACTTGAAACATGGCAGGAGTTAAACCCGCACCCACGTCGGTCGTTGGGACTCGAACCCAGCCGGTACAAAGCCAAAGCCGAGGTTGGACGTGGAGGCGAGTTGAAGCGGGGAAAGGGTGTGGATGACCGCCGTGATCCACTGAGAAGCCAGCGAAATCACTGCCACCCCAGCATGATCTGACAGGATCACAACCGACAGGGACAGGATATGGGAGACTCTCGCTCCGAGTCGCAACAGAAAGCGACCATCGGGTGAACATTTGGGAAGATTTTGAAAGCTGCTCGGGGGTTAAACGGTGAGCGTGGGGTCGGTCTCTGGCTGCGAGGGCGCGCAGCACGGAGGTAGAAAGTGTGACTGTCCCAGACGCTAGCCGTGCGGCTAGGCTAACAGGCTAACAGCGCCGACCATCAACAACCACCATGGCGGCCTGGACAAACCTCAGCCCGCGGGAGCCGCGGTCGCGCCGGGCCCGTTCGGACGTGTCACTCACCGGCTTTTTCGTGGTCGTATCCCACGACGATGAAGTAGTCTGCCAATCTAGCCATGTTTTCCGTTTTTCCCGAGATTTGGCGACACAATTCAGCATTTTTCTTTCCTCCAAAGCACAGCCATTTTTTTTTTTATATATTTTGTTTGACAGGAGCGCCAGTGCGCCTGCGCAGAAGGACTTAGGGCAGGCGACATCCATTGGGCGTGGGCTGTCTAGTGTACACACACACACACACACACACACACACACACACACACACACACACACACACACACACACACACACACACACACACACACACACACACACACACACACACACTGGAAGCGTCACTTTTCCAAACGTCACTTTCTGAAAAGACTTCACATCGTAAATAAAACATTTAAAAAAAAACCCGGAGGACGTTCATTTTATACGATGAAAAACACTATACTAATAGTATAGATACTAATATAATATAATAACTCGGTCTTCAGCCCTGAGGCCTACACTGAAGCAAGGGAGAAGGAAAGAAAACATAACATTTACTTTTTCTAGATATGTGATATGAACAATGAATTGAGGCTCACTAAAATAGAGCGCTTGGTCAATAAATCGGAAAAAATTAAATACCTTTTCTCTCTCTCCCTCCCTCTCTCTCAATTTCAATTAAGTTCATTAACCATCGTGCTCAAAACATATACTACATATGAATTAATAAGGCATTTAAATTTTAATCAAATCGAAGTGTAATATAAATTAAGTACTTTGCAATATTAACGATAATTATAGATATGACATAATATATTTATATTATTATTATTATTATTATTATTATTATAATAACATAAAAATGTTCTGAAAACCGAAGACGTGAGAGAGCGTGTGCATGTCATATTGGTAAAAAGAAAAAGTAAAAAACCTGCTCACACACACACACACACCTGTTGGCAAGTCGGTCAAGAGTATGTTATCATAAATAAGAATTTAATTTTTTGAACTCCTTACAGTACGTTATCTTTTATTTTTATTTTCTATGAGTTTAGTTTGTTATATTCTGACCTCCACAGGTAGGTAATAGGTAGATGAATAGGTAAATGTCTCGGAAAACATTGCATGAGTCAGTGTCAGTCGGCCAATTAATGGGGAGTGCTATAGGCCTATATATGGAGATGGAGAGCAGCACACATATTTTGTCATGGTTGCACAACCTGCAGCCATCTTACTTACTCAAGACAATTATCATTATGAGCATTTTCCTGGGCTGGGGATAATGTGTTTCATATGTGCTTATTTTATCATATTACATGTGCTGTAAGGCTTTGTGAGATATAAATAAATGAAATGTTTCTATGTCAGAGTCTGAGGATGAAATAAATAAACATAATTGGAAAACAAAATGACAAATTGGGAGTGAAACAACATGTTTAATGTAATTAAAGTCAATGCACCAGGTTCCTCTGTGGAAAAAAAGAAGATAAAAACATTCAAAAAGGCACTTTTAGATCATTTTGACTTGCTCTATATACAGTATATAGAATATACTCTGTGTATCCTATACAACTATAGGTGAGGGGCTAGGATGACTGTAAGATTTTCCCCTAAATAGCGAATCCTGGTGGCATCTGATTTGTCTGTTTGCCCCCAGGGAGATGTAATCAACATCTTCCTTGTGACCCCCACGTTGGCACAGGCCTTGTTTTCGTTTCAAAGTTGTGTAGTTTTAAAGTGACTCACTGCTTTGCCTTACTCAAATCATCCTCTGAGCCGTGAAGGCAGACATGTAGACTCTGCGTTGCTTCATTATCTCTGGACAGATTCCCGCATGTGCGTTCCAGAGAATAAATGTGAAGTCATATTAAACATACATTTTGAAAGTTGTAAATCAGATTATTATTTTGGTAGTTTAAGCCAATATGGTTCATATTCGGTGGATTACTGTCCTCAGCCAGAGCCTGGCTCTTGATTTATTTTTAGATAATTGTAAAATTCCTCTAAGTGATTATCCAAATATCCAAATAAATCAAATGGCTGGTTGTCAGTGAAATATTTGCTTTGTTAACAAACACACGGGACATTGTACGTAAGATAACAGTCGGGCATTACTACATTTAATAAATTCCACAATGTTTGCCTCCTTATATACGTATCTCAAGCCCATTCACCGACTTATTGCCGGGCTTTTATTAGACTGGATGGAGTACCATGGTGGACAAATAAACCATGACCTTAAGTTCAAATATGTCTCTACGTCAATCTCTCCACATTTCAAATGGATCATAAGATTTCCTGCACCTCCCCCTTCACACACTTGTGCTGAATTCCCCTCAGTTGGGTTGAGTCACCAAATCATTGATTTTGCATTCCTGGAGTATCCAAGTATCCCAGTTGCATATTCTGAAATAATCAATTTTGGATTATTTAATCTCATGTAGATTCCGATGATTCGCATGTGGGTTCTAATGTTGAAATACAGGCAAAAAAAACCACATATATGGACTGGTTCACCTAACAAGCCCAGCACACGTTTTTTCCTTTATATATTTTAAATAAAATATTTAAAAAGTTGGGTGTTTTCACTCATAGTCATAGGAGCAACAAAACAATATTCTAATGCATGGGGAGGGGGAAAGGGATTAGACTTTGTATGTGAGTCAATGAGCCCCTCCCACCTCCTGTATAAAGCCTCCCCGTCTGGTGTGTAAGAGCTATTAACAGAGTGTCACAGCTGCCCCTACAGCACCAACAGCTTCTTCAACCAACCTGTGGAGTACTATCTGAGAGCTCACTCTACACCAAGAGTGTTTGTTATTTCATCCAACTGAATCACTGAAGGATCACAGGTATGTACACTTAAAAAAAAATAAATATTAGGGGTCTTTCTTTTATTTTTTTCCCCTGTTTAACCTGTTCCCAGCTGATGGCTTTATCCTGTCTTTTTTCGAGGTCAGGGCTCAAGTGTATGGGCAAGGACAGGTTATCTGTCGGGTTATATAAGGAGTTTAGCTCTTTTTGTGTCTCAGCTGGTGGTGAGGAGTGGGGGTGGATCCGGGTGGCCTCTAGGTGTTTAAAAGACATCTGGAATAAATAAGTCTTCATGTGATTATTTTTTTTTTTTTCTATTTCTAGTTCAATTATTTTATCAATTAAGTGAGCTGAGTTGGCAACGACTTTGTCTGGGTTGAGTGGAGTCAGCGAGGCTCACTGGTAGATAGTGTCCTTCACTTCATTGGCCTGGGGCCTAAAGCATGGTTGTAAGTTTACTTAACCGTGCAAAATCTGACCTTAGCTTAACTTTATAAATAAATGAATGATAAGTGCAAATAACTTGGCTTTTGGACTCTTGTGTAAGCCATTGCCAGCATTGTAACTATGATGGTCTTACATGCATAACAGCACATGAGGCAGTTTATTGAGTTATATAGTCATTTATATTACAAGTAAATAACTAACAAAATCTTTTTTTCCCCCCACTTTCCAGGTCGGAGTAAAGATGAAACTGATCCTCCACTCCCTCCTCTCGTGTTACCTGCTGTCTACAGTAGGCCACTGTGTGGAACTTGAAATGAGCCCAGAGGTGAAAAAGAGGTGAGTTAATTTGGGAGTCCTTACCTTCATCTAAATTAAACAATTAAGCCTCATCAAATAGCGAGCAAGATCTTTGACAGGAGACGTCACCTGTCCCCCATTTATCTGCCCTGGATTAATGCTGTGCCTCCTTCCTCCCTCAGGCTAAGCGTGTGGATAGAGAGCAGATTGAGAAGAGATCTTAACAGCGTGTCTGCACAGAAGACGGCAACGTCTGAGCAGTTTGTCAGACCAGAGGACATCAGGGGCAGTCTGAGTCCACATTCTAGGTAAACACCCAAATCATACGTTATGCAAAGATGATCACATTAGTTCCTTATGTTCTTTTTTTGTGAATAAAACCCCAGTAAAACCCACAAAACCCCATAAAGCACCCCATTAAAAAAAAAAAAAAATCTCATCTTTCTCTTCCCCCCCTCCAGCGGCGGCATC